>NW_022631320.1:108046-154826 GCF_010015895.1 Lontra canadensis
TGGTGGCGAGTGGAAAGACAGATAATCAAAAGACAGGATGTTTTCTGACTGCCACAGAATCAGAAATTGATGGCAAAAAAAAAGGAGGTAAACCTAAATATACGTAGAAATTAAAGTAATCACTTCTAAATTTCACTCAAAAAATTTCACAAAAGAGTTTGGAAAAGATCTTAAACTGAATGAAAGTAAAAACATGACCTGTCCTAATTTATGGGGTACAGTTTCTGCAGGGTTGAGAGAAAAACCTATATATGTAAACTTTAATGTTAGGGAAGGAGTAAGGCTCAAATCAACCACCCAAGCTCCCCTTCAAGAAACTAGAAAAATATGTAATAAAAAGTCTGACTGTTGATGTTTGACTACTGATAACACTTACATCTCACCGTCCCGGTTCCCCCTCTGCCTGCCATCTGGACAAGCTGGTAAGAAAGTCCCCGGCTCCTTCCTTTGTGCCCATGGTGAGTTGAAATACACCTGAACATCCACACCCAGCCCCAGACCCTAAGCACTGTCAGAACCGCAGGTCAGTCTTCTCTTCCTGGTTTTCTCCAGCAATTCTCATTCCTGCCGGGAAGCCCCCTTTCCCTCTGGAGAAAGCTTCGTTATGCTAGTAACAGACATTTTGGCTCCTCGTGGTGGATGCCTGTGGTATCATCAGTTTTGACATCCAGACCAAATTTGTGGTGCAGAGAAAATAAAACGGAGTTCCGTTGAGGGGAGGAATCCAGTTAGTAGGACATAAGCAGCCTGGATGAGGAGGAACCAGAGGTCACTCTGGGAGGATGTCCGTGTGTGGGGGGCCACAAAGTAGCACAGAATCTCAGAGAGAGAGGACTCAGGGGTTCACAGGAAGTGCTGAATGGGGCACTTTACCTGACCTCCTCTACTGGGCAGGAGGGAAACTCACAACCACCAAGAGAAGCGCCTAAAATTTGGCGTATCTTAGCAGATTGATTCTTATGTTACTGTAGCTTAAGAAATTTATGCAATGCAAAGCTACATTTATTGATTTTGTTTGTTTGTTTGTTTGTTTTCAGTGTTCCAAGATTCATTGTTTATGCACCACACCCAGTGCTCCATGCAATACGTGCCCTCCTTAATACCCACCACCAGGCTCAACCACCCCCCAAACCCCTCTCCCTTCCAAATGCCTCAGTTTGTTTCTCAGAGTCCACAGTCTCTCATGGTTCATGTCCCTCTCCAACTTCTCCCAATTCACTTTTCCTTTCCTTCTCCCAATGTCCTCTGTGCTATTCCTTATGCTCTGCAAGTAAGTGAAACCATATGATAATTAACTTTCTCTGTTTGACTTATTTCACTCAGCATAATCTCCTCCAGTCCCATCCATGTTGCTACAAAAGTTGGGTATTCATCCTTTCTGATGGAGGCATAATACTCCATAGTGTATATGGACCACATCTTCTTTATCCATTTATCTGTTGAAGTGCATCTTGGCTCTTTCCACAGTTTGGTTATTGTGGCCATTGCTGCTATGAATGCTGGGCTACAGATGACCCGTCTTTTCACTACATCTGTATCTTTGGGGTGAATACCGGTAGTGTAATTGCAGGGTCATAGGGTAGCTCTATTTTTAATTTCTTGAGGAATCTCCACACTGTTCTCCAAAGTGGCTGCACCAACTTGCATTCCCACCAACAGGGTAAGAGGGTTCCCCTTTCTCCACATCCTCTCCAACACTTGTTGTTTCCTGTCCTGTTAATTTTGACCGTTCTAACTGGTGTAAAGTGGTATCTCAATGTGGTTTTGATTTGAATCTCCCTGATAGCTAATAATGATGAACAATTTTTCATTTGTCTGTTAGCCTTTTGTATGTCTTCTTTGGAGAAGTGTCTGTTCATGTCTTCTGCCCATTTTTTGACATGATTATCTATTTTGTGTGTGTTGAGTTTGAGGAGTTCTTTATAGATCCTGGATATCAGCCCTTTGTCTATACTGTCATTTGTGAATATCTTCTCCCATTCCGTGTGTTGCCTCTTTGTTTTGTTGACTGTTTGCTTTGCTGTGCAGAAGCCTTTGATCTTTTTGAAGTCCCAAAAGTTTATTTTCACTTTTGTTTCCTTTGCCTTTGGAGACCTGTCTTGAAAGAAGTTGCTGTGGTCAATGTCAAAGAAGTTACCGCCTACGTTCTCCTCTAGGATTTTGATAAATTCTTCCCTCACATTGAGGTCTTTTATCCATTTCAAGTTTATCTTTGTGTGTGGTGTAAAAGAGTAGTCAAGTTTTATTCTTCTATACATAGCTGTCCAGTTTTCCCAGCACCATTTATTGAAGAGACTGTCTTTTTTCCAATAGATATTTTTTCCTCCTTTGTCAAAGATTATTTGATCACAGAGTTGGGGGTCCATATCTGAGCTCTCTACTATGCTCCACTGGTCTATGTATCTGTTTCTGTGCCAGTACCATGCTGTCTTGGTGATCACAGCTTTGTAGTAAAGCTTGAAATCAGGTAACATGATGCCCCCAGCTTTGTTTTTCTTTTTCAACATTTCCTTAGAGATTCGGGGTCTTTTCTGGTTCCATATAAATTTTAGGATTGTTTGTTCCAGCACTTTGAAAAATGCTGGTGGAATTTTGATCCAGACGGCATTGAAAGTATAGATTGCTCTGGGCAGTATAGATATTTTAACAATGTTTATTCTTCCAATCCATGAGCATGGAATGGTCTTATTGTGTCTTCAATTTCTTTCATGAGTGTTCTGTAGTTACTCGAGTACAGATCCTTTACCTCTTCAGTTAGGTTTATTCCCAGATATCTTATGGCTCTTGGTGCTAGAGTAAATGGAATCAATTCTCTAATTTCCCTTTCTATATTTTCACTATTAGCATATAAGAAAGCAACTGACTTCTGCGCATTAGTTTCTGTATCCTGCCACGTTACTGAATTGCTGTATGAGTTCTAGTAGTTTGGGCGTGGAGTCTTTTGGGTTTTCCATATAAAGTATCATGTCATCTGTGAAGAGAGAGAGTTTGACTTCTTCTTTGCCAATTTGAATACATTTCATTTCTCTTTGTTTTCTGATTGCTGTTGCTAGGACTTCTAGTACTATGCTGAACAACAGTGGCAAGAGTGGGCATTCTTGTCATGTTCCTGATCTCAAAGGGAAGGCTGTATGTTTTTCCCCATTGAGAATGATATTCGCTGTGGGTTTTTCATAGATAGATTTTATGACATTGAGGAATATTCCCTCTATCCCTACACTTTGAAGAGTTTTAATCAGGAATGGATGATGTATTTTGTTAAATGCATTTTCCTGCATCAACTGAGAGGACCATGTGGTTCTTCTCTCTTCTGTTATTGATTTGTTCTGTCACATTGATTGATTTGTGAATGTTGAACCACCCTTGCATCCCAGGGATAAATCCCACCTAGTCATGGCGGATAATCTTTCTAATGTGCTGTTGGATCCTATTAGCTAGGATCTTGTTGAAAATCTTGGCATCCATATTTCTCAGGATATTGGTCTGAAATTCTCCTTTTTGATGGCGTCTTTGCCTGGTTTGGGAATCAAGGTAATGCTGGCTTCATTGAAAGAGTCTGGAAGTTTTCCTTCTGTTTCTATTTTTTGAAACAGCTTCAGGAGAATAGGTGTTATTTCTTCTTTGACTGTTGGTAGAATTTCCCATGGAATCCATCAGGTCTTGGACTCTTGTTTTTGGGAGGTTTTTATCACTGCTTCAATCTCGTTACTAGATACTGGTCTATTCTGGTTGTCAATTTCTTCCTGTTTCAGTCTTGGAAGTTTATAAGTTTCCAGGAATGCACTCATTTCTTCTAGGTTGTTTAACTTATTGCTATATAACTGTTGATAATAATTTCTGATGGTTGTTTCCATTTCCTTAGTGTTAGTCATCATCTCTCCCCTTTCATTCATAATTTTATTAATTTGGGTTCTCTTTCTTTTCTTTTGGATTAGTTCAGTCAGTGGTTTATTAATTTTATTAATTCTTTCAAAGAACCAGCTTCAGTTTCATTGATATGTTCTACTGTATGTTTAGTTTCTAACTCACTGATCCCTCCTTGTGCATGGGGTTGGCTTAATTTGTTGTTGATTTTCCAGTTCTTTAAGGTGTAAAGAGAGTTGGTGTATTCTGGATTTTTCAATTTTTTTGAGTGAGGCTTGGATGGCTATGTATTTCCTCCTTAGGACCGCCTTTGCTGTATCCTATAGGTTTTGGACTGAAGTGTATTCATTCTCATTGGTTCCCATGAATTGTTTAAGTTCTTCTTTGATTTCCTGGTTGATCCAAACATTCTTGAGCAGGATGGTATTTAGCTTCCACGTGTTTGAATTCCTCCCATACTTTTTCTTGTGGTGGGTTCCAGTTTGAAAGCATTGTGGTCTGAGAATATGCAGGGAATAATCTTAGTCTTTTGGTATCAGTTGAGACCTGATTTATGACCAAGCATGTGGTCTTTTCTGGAGAAAGTTCCATGTGCACTTGAGAAGAATGAGTATTCTGTTGTTTTAGGGTGGAATGTTCTGTATATATCTATACAGTCCACTTGGTCCAATGTGTCATTCAATGCTCTTGTTTCTTTGTTAATTTTCTGTTTAGATGATTCATCTATTATTGAGAGTGGCATGTTAAAATCCCCTACAATTAATGTATTCATATCAATATGACTCTTTATTTTGATTAACAGTTGGCTGATGTAGTTGGCTGCTTCCATGTTGGGTGCATAAATATTTATAATTGTTGGATCTTCTTGGTGGATAGACCCTTTAAGAATGATGTAGTGTCCTTCTCTATCTCTGTCTACAGTCTTTAGCTTAAAATCTAATTTATCTGATATGAGAATTGCTACCCCAGCTTTCTTTTGAGGCCCGTTGCCATGAAAGATGGTTTTCCATTCCTTCACTTTCAGTCTGGATGTATCTTTAGGTTCCAAATGTGTCTCTTGTAAACAGCATATGGATGGGTCCTGTCATTTTATCCAGTCTGCAACCCTGTGCTCTTTTATGGGAGCATTGAGGCCGTTCGCATTGAGAGTGATTATTGAAAGATAAGTTTTTATTGACATCGTGTTGCCTGTAAAGTCCTTGTTTCTATAGATTGTCTCTATAAATTTCTGTTCTATGTAACTCTTGGGTTATTTCTTCTTTTATAGAACCCCCCTTAATATTTCTTGTAGTGCCACCTTCATGGTCACATACTCTTTTAAACCTTGCCGATCTTGGAAGCTCTTTATCTCTCCATCCATTTTGAATGTCAGCCTTGCTGGGTAAAGTATTATTGGCTGCATGTTCTTCTCATTTAGTGCCCCGAATATGTCTTTCCAGCCCTTTCTGTCTTGCCAGGTTTCTGTGGACAGTGCTGACATTATTCTGATGGTCCTTCCTCTGTACATAAGGAATCTCTTCCCCCTAGGTGCCCTCAAGACATCCACTCTGAATTTATGTCTCATGAATTTCACAATTATGTGCCTGTTGGTATTTCTAGACTTGTTGATTTGGGGGGGTGCCTTCTCTGCCTCTAGGACATGAACACTTGTTCCCCAGTCCCCAGATTGGGGAAATTTTCATCCAGTATTTGTTCAACTATATCTTCTAGTCTCTCTCTCTCCACCGCCTTGGGGATCCCAATAATTCTGACATTGGAACATTTCATGGCATCATTTATTTCTCTAATTCTGTATTCATGGCTTCTAAGCTGTTTGTTTCAGACCTCCTTCTGATCCTTCTTTCCTATCAGTTTTTCTTCTAGATCACTAATTCGATCTTCTTCCTCAGTTACCCTACCTGTTAGAGTATTTAGATTAGATTGGATCTCATTGATAGCATTTTTAAGTTCTGCCAGATCAGCTCTCACTTCTGTCCTTAGAGATTCTCTGTTGCCACTAATGATCTTCTCCAACTGAGCCATTGCCTGGATAATTGTCACCCTGAATTCCATTTCTGACATATTGTTTATGTCCATATCCAATAGTTCTGTGACAGAGGGCACAGTCTCTGAATTTTTCCTCTGTTGGGTGTTCATTCTCCTAGTCATTTTGGTGAGAGGTGGTTGAGGGGATGTATAGCTGAATATATCAACCACGATCTAGGCAAGATGCACCCTGGAAAATTCCAGAGCAATCGGAAGTCACCACCAAAAAGAAAGAAGAAAGTAAAAAGGGAGACAAAAAGAGTAAAAAAAGAAAAAAAAAAACATTCAAAATGAGCCCCCAAAGTAAGATTTATAAGGTAAACAAAATGAACAAACTAAAAGACTGGCAAAAGTGAAAGAAGAAAAAAGAAAAACCCAACCAAAATGAACCCCAAGAATAAGATTTATATAGTACAAAAAACAAACAAACAAAAAACAAATACACAGAAAACATTGATAGAAGAATAAGATGGGAAGGTGGTTATAAACTCTCGATATGGGTGAGGAAGTTTATATCAGTTCTTCCTGGGTGTATTTTGTTATCCTTGTTAAAGGACTCAACATTCCAGAGATGCAGGGAAATTAAAACTGGTTTATATATAGGGGTAGTATTAAATAGGGAAAAAGGATTACCTTGAAGCTTTTATCTATGTATATATATATTAAAAAAAAAGAAACATAGGCATATGTATGAAAAAAGTTCAAGCTAAAAAGTTTTTATGTAATATACTGTATTAAACATCAAGTCGTAATGGTAAATAGGTTAAAAAAATAAAACAAGAATTGTGAGAACAATTTTTTTTAAGATTTTATTTATTTGACAGAAAGAGAGATCACAATTAGGCAGAGAGGCAGGGAGAGAGGGGGGAAGCAGGCTTCCCCCTGAGCAGAGAGTATGATGCAGGGCTTGATTCCAGGACCCCGAGATCATGACCTGAGCTGAAGGCAGAGGCTTAACCTACTGAACCACCCAGGTGCCGCCATGAGAATGAATTTTTAAAAAAAAAAAAGTTGTATCTATGAAATATACAGGTTTGGGGGTAATACTGGAAGCTTAATATATTGTTTTCTCCCGAAGTTGGGGTTTTATAGTTTTATGGGGGCCCTGTGGTGGCTGTCCTCTGGGCCTTAGGGCTTGTCTTCTGGGGGAGAGGTCTGCCACATTGTTTTCCAGTCAATCTTGCTTGGACTGAGTCACTGTACCCCTTATTGAGGGGCTGGGCTCTGTGGAAACCAGTTTTTCAGGCTTTGTTCTCTGGAGGTTTTTGTTCTTTGGTGGCTTTTTCTGGCAAAGCTACATTTGTGTGACCCAGATCTGTAAAAGTTGGACACTTTCTGTCTAGTTTGTCTATTGTCCTAGAGAAGCTTTTAAAGAGGGTTCCCTCATGGAAACTACTTCTTCCAAAATGAGGTGACTGCTCTTTGGTGAATCCTCTCTTTTCTTTCTTTTTTTTTTAAAGATTTTTATTTATTTATTTATTTATTTGGCACAGAGAGAGAGGCAGTGAGAGAAGGAACACAAGCAGGGAGAGTGGAAGAGGAGAAACAGGCTTCCTGCAGAGCAGGAAGCCCAATGCAGGACTCAATCCCAGGACCCTGGGATCATGATCTGAGCTGAAGGCAGACGCTCAGCCAACTGAGCCACCCAGGGCCCCCAGGGGAATCCTTTCTACCAGTTTCATCTCAGCTGCAAATATTTGGGTAATTATGTAACTTGGAAAGAGGTGTCTGTGGTAACCTGGATTGCTGTGGGTCGTCACTGTTCTTACCACTTCATCTCTCCCCTGCATCCCTGCATGGTTGTGGGACCTGCTGGGGGGAATAAGTCAACAGCACACCTCCACTGAGAGAGTTTATTGAAGCCACAAGAGTTATTTTATATTTATAATCATCGATTCCATGTTTTCCAAGCAGATGTTTAGTGAAAATGGTCAACTTTTAAATGTATAGTGAATGTACAAATACGTTTACAACAACATTTAGGTAAAAAAATGAGGTCATGATTTATTTCAGATGCTAGGCAGTTGTCACAGTATTAACGTCTGCAAATCAATAGATGAGCAGAGAAGAATTACAGCAAGGTCTGTGACACAGATGGAAGCATAATGGAGTCCATCTTTCAACAACTTAACCAAATTCCTCCTGTTCATAATGCCTCTTCCCATAGGATGAATGGGCTTTGCTGAGGCGTGTGCACAAGCCGTCTCCTACTTAACAGCTGCTGAGGGCTGTGTGCTGAGAGGGAGCAGACAGACGGTTATTAGAGAGGCCCCTAACATGAATGACAACTCTCCACAGAGGTGAGAAGACATAAGCAGACTTCTCATCTAAGTTTTAGAGCATTGGAGGAAACTGAGAACTTACAGATAATGCAGACAGAGGGTAAACACTGGCTGCACTTAGTTCATGTTTGGTTCAATGAAAGCCAAAGCCCAGGGTTAGGGAAAGCCAAGCCCAGGTTCAGTTGAGGAGGAGCCGGGAAAGCTAGCAGAGACCTCTGGGAAAGCCTTGGACAGTATGGCCACGCTGTGAGACAGCCTCGTGGAGTCAGAGCAGACAGAGCCTCAGGGGAGCACATGAGGCTCTGTGTTGAGTCCCACCCCCCGGGATCGACCAGGATGGTTGGAGGGACCTTTTTTCTTGGCCATGTAGCAAGCCAGCCTCAAGAGGACCCTGACCTCTGTCATCCAGCAGGAAAAGGTGAGCCCATTCTGTTAGAAATGACAGGCCTGCAAGAGGTTCACCTAAGATTTCTCTTCTGTGAAATCCAAACACCAGTCCACTCCAGGAAGATTCCACAGCCTCTGCTCCAGCTGCCCAGTGACAGTCTCCAAGGGAGAGCACTCAGGAGTCCGGGGGTAAAGCGTGCACCCTGTTTGATTCTTCTGCCCCTGTACTTAAAGCATCATGAGATTTACTGGAGATCCAGGAGACAAACATAACCATTTGGCTGCATTTCTTAACTTAAAAAATCAATCTCAAAAGTTGCTTATCAACGCAGATTACATATTAGTCATTATAAGGAATTTAACAGATACGCACAGTACTCAAAACTCCCAGGGCCCAGAAGCTAAATCAAGATATAATGAAGAAGATCAGGAGAATATCAACATCTGAAACCATATGTTTTCATGCAAAGAGAAGCAAAGGCAAGAGAAATGAAAGCTAGAGGGAGAGATGCAGAAAGCAAAAGAAGAGAAAACGCAACTTTATGTTTTGTGTGTGAGAGTGATGGAAAACCCTGCATGGCACTCAGAGACAAAGAAAACAGTAAAACTTCTTAACTTGGCAAACTGAACAAACCATAAATCTCTCAGTCAAGAATCCTATCCAGATTAGTTACGTGTAGTTAAGGGAAAGTTCACAAAGTACTAACTACTTTCTAGGTGAAAATTTAGTTGTGATTAAATCCAGTTTCTAATGCATGATGAATTATCATGCTATGAAATACCATGATTTCTAAAATCACTTTTCCTTCATAAAATTGGAGGTTCACAGCCTTAAAAATTAATCTAGGGACAGCTCTTTGAAAAATGGAACACAGAATGTAAGATAAATGATTATAACTCAACAGGTTTATTCACATGAAGTTAAAAAATCAAGAGAGAAGTGAACACAATTTTTTTTAATAAATTTTTTATTTTTTATAAACATATAATATGTTTTTATCCCCAGGGGTACAGGTCTGTGAATCACCAGTTTTACACACTTCACAGCACTCACCCTAGCACATACCCTCCCCAATGTCCATAACCCCACTCCCCTCTCCCAACCCCCTTCCCCTCAGAAACCCTCAGTTTATTTTGTGAAATTAAGTCACTTATGGTTTGTCTCCCTCCCACTCCCATCTTGTTTCATTTATTCTTCTCCTACCCCCTTAACCCCCCATGTTGCATCTGCACTTCCTCATATCAGGGAGATCATATGATAGTTGTCTTTCTCCAATTGACTTATTTCGCTAAGCATGATACCCTCTAGTTCCATCCACATCCTTGCAAATGGCAAGATTTCATTTCTTTTGATGGCTGCATAGTATTCCATTGTGTATATATACCACATCTTCTTTATCCATTCATCTGTTGATGGACATCTAGGTTCTTTCCATAGTTTGGCTATTGTGGACATTGCTGCTATAAACATTCAGGTACATGTGCCCCTTCGGATCACTACGTTTGTATCTTTAGGGTAAATACCCAGTAGTGCGATTCCTCAGTCATAGGATAGTTCTATTTTCAACATTTTGAGGAACCTCCATGCTGTTTTCCAGAGTGGTTGCACCAGCTTGCATTCCCACCAAAGTTATAGGAGGTTCCCCATTCTCCGCATCCTCGCCAGCATCTGTCATTTCCTGACTGGATGATTTTAGCCATTCTGACTTGGGTGAGGTGGTGTCTCATTGTGGTTTTGATTTGTATTTCCCTGATGCTGAGTGATGTGGAGCATTTTTTCATGTGTCTGTTGCCATCTGGATGTCTTCTTTGCAGAAATGTCTGTTCATGTCTTCATCCCATTTCTTGATTGGATTATTTGTTCTTTGGGTGTTGAGTTTGCTAAGTTCTTTATAGATTTTAGACACTAGTCCTTTATCTGATATGTCGTTTGCAAATATCTTCTCCCATTCTGTCAGTTGTCTTTTGGTTTTGTTAACTGTTTCCTTTGCTGTGCAAAAGCTTTTGATCTTGATGAAATCCCAATAGTTCATTTTTGCCCTTGCTTCACTTGCCTTTGGCGATGTTCCTAGGAAGATGTTGCTGCGGCTGAGGTTGAAGAGGTTGCTGCCTGTGTTCTCCTCAAGGATTTTGATGGATTCCTTTCTCACATTGAGGTCCTTCATCCATTTTGAGTCTATTTTTGTGTGTGGTGTAGGGAAATGGTCCAATTTCATTTTTCTGCATGTGGCTGTCCAATTTTCCCAACACCATTTATTGAAGAGGCTGTCCTTTTTCCATTGGACATTCTTTCCTGCTTTGTTGAAGATTAGTTGACCATAGAGTTGAGGGTCTATTTCTGGGCTCTCTATCCTGTTCCATTGATCTATGTGTCTGTTTTTGTGCCAGTACCATGCTGTCTTGATGATGACAGCTTTGTAATAGAGCCCAAAGTCCGGAATTGTGATTCCACCAACTTTGGCTTTCTTTTTTAATATTCCTTTGGCTATTCGAGGTCTTTTCTGGTTCCATATAAATTTTAGGATTATTTGTTCCATTTCTTTGAAAAATATGGATGGTACTTTGATAGGAATTGCATTAAATGTGTAGATTGCTTTAGGTAGCATAGACATTTTCACAATATTTTTTCTTCCAATCCAGGAGCATGGAACATTTTTCCATTTCTTGGTGTCTTCCTCAATTTCTTTCATGAGTACTTTATAGTTTTCTGAGTATAGATTCTTAGCCTCTTTGGTTAGGTTTATTCCTAGGTATCTTATAGTTTTGGGTGCACTTGTAAATGGGATTGACTCCTTAATTTCTCTTTCTTCTGTCTTGTTGTTGGTGTAGAGAAATGCAACTGATTTCTGTGCATTGATTTTATATCCTGACACTTTACTGAACTCCTGTACAAGTTCTGGCAGTTTTGGAGTGGAGTCTTTTGGGTTTTCCACATATAGTATCATATCATCTGCAAAGAGTGATAGTTAGACTTCTTCTTTGCCGATTTGGATGCCTTTAATTTCCTTTTGTTGTCTGATTGCTGAGGCTAGGACTTCTAGTACTATGTTGAATAGCAGTGGTGATAATGGACATCCCTGCCGTTTTCCTGACCTTAGCGGAAAAGCTTTCAGTTTTTCTCCATTGAGAATGATATTTGCAGTGGGTTTTTCATAGATGGCTTTGATAATATTGAGGTATGTGCCCTCTATCCCTACACTTTGTAGAGTTTAGATCAGGAAGGGATGCTGTACTTTGTCAAATGCTTTTTCAGCATCTATTGAGACTATCATATGGTTCTTGTTCTTTCTTTTATTAATGTCTTGTATCACGTTGATTGATTTGCGGATGTTGAACCAACCTTGCAGCACTGGAATAAATCCCACTTGGTCGCGGTGAATAATCCTTTTCGTATACTGTTGAATCCTATTGGCTAGTATTTTGGTGAGAATTTTTGCATCTGTGTTCATCAAGGATATTGGTCTGTAATTCTCTTTTTTTGATGGGATCCTTTTCTGGTTTGGGGATCAAGGTGATGCTGGCCTCATAAAATGAGTTTGGAAGTTTTCCTTCCATTTCTATTTTTTGGAACAGTTTCAGGAGAATAGGAATTAGTTCTTCTTTAAATGTTTGGTAGAATTCCCCTGGGAAGCCATCTGGCCCTGGGCTTTTGTTTGTTTGGAGATTTTTGATGACTGTTTCAATCTCCTTACTCGTTATGGGTCTGTTCAGGTTTTCCATTTCTTCCTGGTTCAATTATGGTAGTTTATATGTCTCTAGGAATGCATCCATTTCTTCCAGATTGTCAAATTTGTTTGTGTAGAGTTGCTCATAGTATGTTCTTATATTGTTTTTATTTCTTTGGTGTCAGTTGTGATCTCTCCTCTTCTGTTCATGATTTTATTTATTTGGGTCCTTTCTCTTTTCTTTTTGATAAGTCTAGCCAGGGGTTTATCAATCTTATTAATTCTTTCAAAGAACCAGCTCCTAGTTTCATTGATTTGCTCTATTGTTTTTTTGGTTTCTATTTTATTGATTTCTGCTCTGATCTTTATGATTTCTCTTCTCCTGCTGGGTTTAGGGTTTCTTTCTTGTTCTTTCTCCAGCTCCTTTAGGTGTAGGGTTAGGTTGTGTACTTGAGACCTTTCTTCTTTCTTGAGAAAGGCTTGTACCGCTATATATTTTCCTCTCAGGACTGCCTTTGCTGTGTCCCACGGATTTTGAGCTGTTGTGTTTTCATTATCATTTGTTTCCATGAATTTTTTCAATTCTTCTTTAGCTTCCTGGTTGACCCATTCATTCTTTAGGGGGATGCTGTTTAGTCTCCATGTATTTGGGTTCTTTCCAAATTTCCTCTTGTGATTGAGTTCTAGCTTCAGAGCGTTGTGGTCTGAAAATATGAAGGGAATGATCCCAATCTTTTGATACTGGTTGAGACCTGATTTAGGACCCAGGATGTGATCTATTCTGGAGAATGTTCCATGTGCACTAGAGAAGAATGTGTATTCTGTTGCTTTGGGATGAAATGTTCTGAATATATCTGTGATGTCCATCTGGTCCAGTGTGTCATTTAAGGCCTTTATTTCCTTGTTGATCTTTTGCTTGGATGATCTGTCCATTTCAGTGAGGGGAGTGTTAAAGTCCCCTACTATTATTGTATGATTGTTGATGTCTTTCTTTGATTTTGTTATTAATTGGTTTATATAGTTGGCTGCTCCCATGTTAGGGGCATAGATATTTAAAATTGTTAGATCTTCTTGTTGGACAGATCCTTTGAGTATGATATAATGTCCTTCTTCATCTCTTATTATAGTCTTTAGCTTAAAGTCGAATTGATATGATATAAGGATTGCCACCCCTGCTTTCTTCTGATGTCCATTAGCATGGTAAATTGTTTTCCACCCCCACACTTTAAATCTGGAGGTGTCTTCGGGTCTAAAATGAGTTTCTTGTAGGCAACATATAGATGGGTTTTGTTTTTTTATCCATTCTGATACCCTGTGTCTTTTGATTGGGGCATTTAGCCCATTAACATTCAGGGTAACTATTGAGAGATATGAATTTGGTGCCATTGTATTGCCTATAAGGTGACTGTTACTGTATATTGTCTCTGTTCCTTTCTGATCTACTACTTTTAAGCTCTCTTTTTGCTTAGAGGACCCCATTCAATATTTCCTGTAGAGATGGTTTGGTGTTTGCAAATTCTTTCAGTTTTTGTTTGTCCTGGAAGCTTTTAATCTCTCCTTCTATTTTCAATGATAGCCTAGCTGGATATAGTATTCTCGGCTGCATGTTTTTCTCATTTAGTGCTCGGAATATATCATGCCAGTTCTTTCTGGCCTGCCAGGTCTCTGTGGAT
Organism: Lontra canadensis; assembly: GCF_010015895.1. Lineage (NCBI taxonomy): Eukaryota > Metazoa > Chordata > Mammalia > Carnivora > Mustelidae > Lontra > Lontra canadensis. The sequence continues at coordinate 121,943 of NW_022631320.1, forward strand.
ACATCTGCTGCCAATCTAATATTTTTACCATTGTATGTTACAGACTTCTTTTTCTGGGCTGCTTTCAGGATTTTCTCTTTGTCACTAAGACTTGTAAATTTTACTATTAGGTGACAGGGTGTGGACCTATTCTTATTGATTTTAAGGGGGGTTCTCTGCACCTCCTGGATTTTGATGCTTGTTCCCTTTGCCATATTAGGGAAATTCTCTCCAATAATTCTCTCCAATATACCTTCTGCTCCCCTCTCTCTTTCTTCTTCTTCTGGGATCCCAATTATTCTAATGTTGTTTCGTCTTATGGTGTCACTTATATCTCGAATTCTCCCCTCGTAGCTGTTTGTCCCTCTTTTGCTCAGCTTCTTTATTCTCTGTCATTTAGTCTTCTATATCACTAATTCTTTCTTCTGCCTCCTTTATCCTAGCAGTGAGAGCCTCCATTTTTGATTGCACCTCATTAATAGCTTTTTTGATTTCAACTTGGTCAGATTTTAGTTCTTTTATTTCTCCAGAAAGGTCTTTTATATCTCCCAAGAGGGTTTCTCTAATATCTTCCATGCCTTTTTCAAGCCCAGTTAGAACCTTGATAATCATCATTCTGAACTCTAGATCTGACATATTACCAATGTCTGTATTGATTAGGTCCCTAGCCTTCGGTACTGCCTCTTGTTCTTTTTTTTTTTTTTTTTGTGGTGAATTTTTCCGCCTTGTCATTTTGTCCAGATAAGAGTATATGAAGGAGCAAGTAAAATACTAAAAGAGTGGCAAAGACCCCAGGAAAATACGCTTTAACCAAATCAGAAGAGATACCAAAGGATCTCTTTGGTAGAAAGAGATTTTACCCCTTTGGTAAAAGGGATAAAAAGAGGTTCAGGGAAAAAAAAAAAAAAAGAAACAATTTAAAAAAGAAAAGAATAAAGAAAAAATATTAAAAAGAAAATATATATATATTAGATAAACTAGTTAAAAAAACATTAAAGAAGAAAAGGGTAAAAGTTAAGAAAAAATTTAGCAGAAGAAGAAAAAAAATTGAAAAATTAAATTAACTGTAAGACTGAAGAATCATGGGGAGAAAGCCATGAGTTCCGTGCTTTGCTTTCTCCTCCTCTGGAATTCTGCTGCTCTCCTTGGTATTGAACCTGCACTCCTTGGTAGGTGAATTTGGTCCTGACTGGATTTCTTGTTGATCTTCTGGAGGAGGGACCTGTTGTAGTGATTCTCAAGTGTCTTTGCCCCAGGCGGAATTGCACCGCCCTTACCAGGGGCCCGGGCTGAGTAATCAGCTCGGGTTCACTTTCGGGAGCTCTTGTTCCCTGAGAGCCTTCCGTAGAGTTCTGGAGGATGGGAATGAAGATGGCGGCCTCCCGGTCTCTGGCCTGGAGGAGCCGAGAGCCCCAGGCCCCACTCCTCAGTGCGCCCTCAGAAAACAGTGCCCAATTACTCCCGTCACCCTGGCCTCCGGCCGCGCTCCGAGCTGACTGAGCCTGCGATCCGTTCAAGGTAACCCCGAGCTGAGAGTCACTCCTTGGCTCTGTCTCTGTAGCCGGCTTCCCCGTTCTAATACTTGCAAGCTCTGTGACACTCAGACACCCCTGATCCTTCTGTGACCTTGCGGGACCTGAGGCCACGCTGACCTCGCGTGGGCTTCACCCCGGTTTAGCCTCTGGAGCGATGTCCCTCAGCGGAACAGACTTTTAAAAGTCCTGATTTTGTGCTCCGTTGCTCCGCCGCTTGCCAGGCGCCGGCCCCTCCCCCCACAGTCTATCTTCCTGTCGCTTTGGATTCACTTCTCCGCTGGTCCTACCTTTCAGAAAGTGGTTGATTTTCTGTTTCTAGAATTGCTGTTCTTCTTCTCTTTGATCTCCCATTGGATTTGTAGGTGTTTGCAATCTTTAGATAAGCTATCTAGCTGATCTCCTGCTACCTGATGTCGTCTCAGCTGCTACTTCTCCGCCATCTTGACTCCTATCCTCGAAGTGAACACAATTTGATGTCACTGAGGAAACACCAAAAACTTTGTTTTATAAAAAAAAAAAAAAAAAAAAGGGATGTTTGTGACTCTGTACCAGAGAAAGAGAGATAGTATCCAGTAGGATTTTTTTCTTTTAGAAGAAATTTCCAAACCACATTTTATTCTTACATGTACTGTTTACAATCCAATCTAAGCTTCTGGTAAAATGTTTTTGTTGTTTTTCTTTCTAATAATAAGCCATCATTTTTAAAATAAAGTCAAATGGAATGAAAACACATAATTCTCAGTATTTATAATGTTTTGATAGAGCTAATGGTGGAGATTCTGAATTTATGGACACTCATGAAAGTCTTCTCCTTAGAATTTTGACTGTATGACTTCTTAGTTAGCCTGGCTGGAGGCTTGTGTGCTTTACTGATCTTTTCAAAGAATCAGCTTTTGGTTTTGTTGATTTTCTCTGTTGATTTTTTACTTTCAATATCATTGATTTCTGCTCTAATTTTTATTGTTCCTTTACTCCTCCTTACTTTGGATTTAATTTACTCTTCTTTTTCTAGTTGATTAAGGTGAAAATTTAGATAATTGGTTTTTAGATATTAGGTCTAAATATAGATCTATGAAGAAGGAGGTTCTTAGATCTTAGGTCTTTCTTCTTTTCTGATGCACACAGTGAATGCTATACATCTCCTTTGAAGCACAGCTTTGGCTGCACCTTGAAGACTTTGATGAGTTATGGTTTCATTTTTACTTCATTGAAAACTTTAAAAACTTTCTCTTGAGATGTCTTCTTCACCCATGTGGTATTTAGAAGTGTGTTGTTGAATCTTCAAGTATTTTGAAATTTTCCAGCTATTGACTTCTACTTTAATTTCAGTATGGTCTGAGAACAGACATTGCATAATTCTCCCCTCCCCCATTTTTTAATCTGTTAAGGTCTGTTTTATGGCCCATGATGTGGTCTATTTTGGTGACTGTTCCAAGGGAGCTTGACAGTGATGGGTGCTCTGCTGGTGTTGGATGAAGTGGTCTGTAAGTGTCCATTTTGTCTGGTTGGTGGAAGATGCTGCTGAGTTCAACCTTGTCCTTACTGCTTCTCTGCCTGCTGACACACCCATTTCTAACTGACAAGGGTTGGTGTCTCCAACTGTAATAATTCCACTGATTTATTTTATTCTTCTTATGGTTCTATCAGTTTTTGTCTCATATGTTTAAATGTTCTAAAACACACTTTATCGTTATGTAATACTTTTCTTTATTTGTTTTACATTTATAATCTCTACACCCAGTGTGGGGTTTGAACTCATGACCCTGAGATTAAGAGTCACATGTTTTCCTGACTGAGCCAGCCAGACGTCCCAATGCTTTTCTTTATCCCTGGTAACCTTTCATTGTCCTGAAGTACTCTGCCTGAAACTAATAGAGCCACTTCTGCTTTTTTTTTTTTTTTAATTAAGGTTAGCATGGTATATTTATCTTCACCTTTCTACTTTTAATCTATATGTGTCTTTATATTTAAAGTGGGTTTCTTTTAGACAACATATAATTGGACTTTGTGTTTTGATCTACTGACAGTCTTTGTCTCTTAATTATTGATACAGTTGGATTACTATCTACCATATGTGTTACTACTTTCTATTTGTTGTCCTTCTTTGGTCCTGGTTTTGTTTTCCACTGATTTTCTGCATGGTGTGGCTTAAACATTTAATATGATTCCATTTTTCTCTCCTTCCTTAATGTATCAATTATACTTATACCTCTCTTTTTTTATTAATAGATTTTATTACTTCAGTCACTTTTATTTCTTACTCTTATTTTTTTACTTTAATCATTTTTAATTGGCTTTGTCATTTTGTGCCTCTTATTGTAAAACCACCATAGATGTCTTTTGGAATTAAGTAGATATAAATGATTAATAAACATAAAGGTAAAATTAATTTAACATATCTATTGCATCTAAGAAAATGAAAAGTCAGCTTTTTAACCCAAAGAGAAATAAGAAGACAGAAATTACATTTAAAATTAAGAGCACATTTAAAAAACATAAATATTAAGTCTGGTTTTACAATTGTATCTTGACTTTATTTGGTTTATGTCATCTGGGACATTGACCTCATGATTCAGGGGAAAGAGAGGAGCCAGGGAGAGGGATCTCTAAACACCATGCAGAAGAAAGTAACTGAGAGTGTCAATGTGTTCAAACAATCATAAAAACCAGGGCTAAAAATATGGCATTGGACTGGGAAAATGGTGAGCCACTCATTGGCTTGTAGAGAAATTGGATGTTGTTCCCACAGGGACAAGGTGTCCTGTTGGAACCTTTGCTGGGGCTCCAATTTCTTGGAAGAAGTGCAGAGAAAGCACCATTTGTCTTAATTATACCCATGCTACTCAGGCATTTCCCACTCCCCATGAACTTGGATCATATTTATAAAATGCTAGAATAAGTACCAAGGTAAAATTTATGTGAGAATTTCCAATGACTATGCACAATTTTGAGAGACTTTGATGCTTGATGCATTTAAATAAGATAAGCAAAGACTTATTCTATTTAGTTGGAGTATTTATTTAATAAACTGAAACTCACAGGATTTTTTTTTCTTAAAATTGGAAGTAAGTTTGGAAAATGGAAGTTTTGTGGAAAAGCAGTAAAGCTTGCATTTCGCCTGAACCACAAACTCAAGAGATTATCTCATCTTAAAAGAACACAGCTGAAAAACAGAAAAATCCAAGACACGAAAAACATGGATAAGGTCAGAAGTAGCATCTTCTGAATGCAGAATTCAGCAGATAATGTAGACATAAGGAATGAGGTAAAATTCAATGAAAAACCTAGAAATACATTACTTTGACATTTTGCTTCCCCAACAGAGACTTGGGGAATAGTGTCCGCATTTGGGTTGTGTTTCTAATAGGTGTATGTCCAAAATCTTCAATATACACATCAGGGAAATGAGGGGTGGGGGAGTATCAAGGGCTTCCAATTCAATTCAAAGGATTGTCATATTTATCTCTCCTCTCTCATCACATCTTTTTTAAAGGACAGTAAATGGACTTATGAAAGACATGTACCCACAGGACTATAATAAAATAGAGAAGATAACAGCAAAATAATTTCACAAGTGAGCAACAAACCCAAAGAAACCAACCCCAGGCTGGGAGATGGAAAGCTGAGGACACCTAAATCCGTGTTGTGAGAGACCCCGGAAGCTGGGGAGCTGGAGATAGCCCATGTCCCCGGAAGTGCAGGCAACTGGCCCGTGGGCAATGCCCCGCCCCAGGGAATGTGTCCAAAGGCCAGGGGGTGACAAGGGTTAGTAACACCTGGCTGCTGAATCATCAGGGGCCATCTTGGGGGCTGCCCACCTCAGTCAGTATCGCCTTCCCCGAGGGAGAGTCAATGTGAGAAAAGACCCATCTTTGGAAGAATTAAGTGAAGTCAGCCTTAGAAATGAGAAATGTTAAATGCAGTTTTCAGAGCTTTGTCAGAGATGGAGACTGGAGAAAATAATAGAAAAATGCATTCATGCAAAAAATGAAGATGTTAAGAAAACCTTACACTGTAGGTAGTTGTTACTCACCTGACTGATTTCTTCCTCTCAGATCAATGGACTGACTTTCAGACTCCCAGACTCCTGAATGGCTATTTTAAGAGTTACAGATAAAAAAGTTCAAGGTCTGTGAACTTGACATGTTGACATCGTGCAATTATTTCCATTTGTCCTTCTGCTGTAATGGTGGATCATATTGTGCTGAAGTTCACGAGTCAATCAATAATCTGGCTTGTTATGTTGGTTAATTATCACTGCTGTAATAATACCCACTATTTACAAATAACCATTATGTTCCAAAGCACCAGGTGAAACTTTTCATCATGACTCTAAAAACTGTACAGACTTGACCTCTGGGCATCCTCTTGGGTCCAGACCATCGGCTTCTAGCATATCTGATGTGGTTCTGAGATCAGCTGAGCAATGGCTAAGCCTGCAGTTTTGGACCCTCCCCCATTGTAAGGCTCACTTTTTCCTCTCCTCAGAGTGAGTCTCAAGACTGGTCCTTTCTTCATGTTGGCCTTTCCGCTTTCCTCTGTGGAGAACCCGCAAAGCTAGAAGACAACACTAAGTGAATCATGTGGGCTCCACCATCGTAATTAATGACTTCTTATAACAAATGACGCTCGTTTTAAAGAGCAGCATGGGTATGGCACAGTCTCTGCCAGGTCGATTGACCAAAACCCACACAAAGCTTTAGAGGTGGCCAGGTAATTTATCAAAGGGAAATGGGAAGAGCCATGAAGGGGATCTTGCTTCATCGGTAGAAGGATGGACGGATGCACAGAGGAATTTTCAATGAAGCTAGGATTACTGCGTGACAGAGGAACGGTGCCTTCCCTCTGGCAGACAGCACTTTGAAGGGAGGAAACCTGGACAAGGAGCAGAAGAGAACACTGAAAGAGCATAGGATGCAGAATGGAGGCCAGTGAGGGGAAGTGGCTGAGAGGGCACTTAGGGGGCGGGGCCTCGGCAGAGACAAAGCACAGCCCCCACCACTCCCGAGCACACCTGCCCCCCTCGACACCCCCTACACAGGGCTGGTGTAATTTAAATTACATAACATCCAAAAGCCTTTGCTCGACGGCCTTGGTGTGCCCCACAGGAGACAACGGCAGGAGCAGGTATGAGTCTAACCCAAAGGAAGAACACAGGAGGGTCCTATGGAAGCCATGGAACCAGCGTCAGTGAGGCCCATTTGTATTAAAAAAAAAAAAAAATAGCCCAGCACTCTGATCTCTGACTTTTTTTTAGCACTTTTCTGAAAATACAGTGCTTCTAATTAACTTAAAAATCGAGGAAGAAAATTGCAGTCACACCTCTGGATGGGAGGAAGCCCTCAGGCCCCACCCCAGCCTGTCCGCACTGCAGGCGACCGCGCAGCCGGCGACCGCGCAGCCTGGATCTGCCCCACTGGAAGCCACTGAGCTGCCCACCTGGTCGGCAGCGAGCAACGCGGAGTGAGGAGTTGTTCCCCCATCAGATGACCAGACCCCAGGGAGTGACCGGGCGTCCTAGTGGACAAGTTTTGTGAGGACGAGGCCAGGAGGGCATAGTTTCCCTCCACCTTGCAGTACAGGACTATAATCTCCTTTTCCTGGTTTCTAAGATTCCAAATTTAAAAATCCTTTTATAGCCTCTTCTCCGCGTTGCAAGTGGTGGAGAGAGAATAGAGCCAAGGTAGTGGGCTGCTGTCTACCGGTTAGCGGGTAGAAGAAGGGGACGTATTTTCATGATGATAAAGTATGTATCCATAAGTCAGTTTCCCAAACAGGATGCCTCTTTCAAACAATACTTGCATTTCAAAGTAATGATGTCTATTTTCCAATTTTTACTTATAAATAAAACTTATTCTATGTTGTATCTTCTATTTGATGGTGTTTTGGAATCTAGGAGATATGGAGGAATGAGGCTTTATCTGGCCTCAATAAAGTAAACATTTACTGTTGGGGGTGAATGGGAAAAATAAGAAAACAATGTCTTGAACGTGATCCTTGATATAAAAAGGATGATCAGAGGAGGACGAGGGGAAAGAAGGAAGTCTGAAGGTTTTACCCAGAAGAAGAGGTGGAGGAGAAGGTGAGGCACCCCACCCCCAAAGCTGCTGGTCTTCCTGTTGTGGAGGACACATCACTGTTAGGACACACAGTTGTGCAAAGTCACCCCTTAGCTGGAACCCGTTTATGATCTGTGAGGACATATTTAAAAGAAGAGTTGTTAGCCATCCAGAGAGGGAAGGATCTTGAAACTTGGGAGGTTAAAAGTCAGCAGCAAGGAAGAGAGACAAAGAGGAGAGAGCTGGAGAGGCCCCATGATTAGCAGAAGGGACTGTGGAGCCTGTTGGAGGAGGGGAGTTGGAAGCGAGGAAGAGAGGTTCTGCATGACCTGCAGGACAGTTTCTGTCTGGGACAGCATGTGTGAGTGCCCGATCTTCTCCTGGCCGCTCTGTCCAGAGTCACGTCAGGCTCAGGGAACAGCTCAGAGACCCAACACCAAAAAAGGGAGCAAGCAGTGTGAAAGATACAGACGTACCCACCACAGAGACATGCTTTATTCGACAGCCATTGCTAAGCAAAGTGAGCCGTCAAGCCACGGAGGCCACCAAAAGGGTCTTGTCCCCCTTGGTAAACCCGGCCTGCCCGGCCATTGCAAATCAGGCGGGAAAGAGACACTGTGGAAGAAGTAATTAGACACAAAACTTCTAAGAGGCCAGCAGAGAAAACCTCTCACAAAGCAGAAGACAGAGAAAGCATCCATATTGCTGAGGAAGTACTGAACTGCACTTCATAGGCCAGTCAGGGTCAGGGTCAGGGTTAGTGTTAGGGTTAGGATCAAGGTCAGGGTCGGGGTCAGGGTCAGGGTCAGGGTTAGGGATTGCAGAGACAGAAGGAAATCTCACCCTTCCGTACAGCCGAACTGGGACGTGCATGATCTTGGGGTAAGTGACAAGCTGCCCCTGAGGACAAGGACTGGAAAGCGCCATTTGTTACACGCAGCTCATCCTCAGCACTCCTGGCCCTTGGGGGGCCACCTGTGTTTGCTAGTTGCCTTTATCCAGGGGAGAACGAAACTTTGCTTGTCTTAATGATAAGAGATCATTCGTACACTTTGGGCCAAGCAGTTGGGTTAGTCTCCTACCTTCCCACTGAGACTGGGAGATGAGACCTCACCTTTCTCGATGATTACATTTTAGAGACGGTTCCTGGGTCCCCAAGAAGAGCGTCTTGGGTTGTAAAGTGGCCAGAAGCTTGTGCAGGCTGTATAAGGATTTCCACTCATCTGAAAAGCAAAGAACAAGGATTGATAATTACAGGGTTTCTAAAGGAAACGTTCTCGGAAAAGAGAAGGAGAACATTCTTTTGTCCTCCTTTCCACCTGTGACAGCTAAAAAAACACTCCTCCTCCTCCTCCTCCTCCTCCTCCTCCTCCTCCTCCTTCTTCTTCTTGTTCTTCTTTTTTAATTGGTATTTGCCCTACAGCACCTGAGCATCTGAAGTTTTACTTCAAGAACAGAAAATTTTCAGGTCTTAGAAGCCCCAAGCATGCTCTGTTTGCCCCATAGGGGATTCTGTTCATTTTTAAGTTTGCCGTCAAAATTTAAATATCACACAATGGCCCTGTGAAATCCAGACTTCCTGCATCTCAGAGAACTCAGAGCATTTTGTGGCAGTCAGCTGGACCTAAAATTAAAATATTGAAATGCCATCCCAGTGTTATTTCAAAGTGAATTTATTTACTGAGCTACATGCTAGGATAAAATCTATACTGCACAGCACCGGGGCTGGGGACATTTCCAGATAAAATAAAAACGATCCCTTGTTGGGCACCTGTCATGTGTCATGCTGTTGTAATCATCTCCTCTTCACTCCCTTGGTGAGGGAGGGATTCCCGCCCTAGGGTGGCAGGGATGGCCGCACAGTGTTCTGGTTAATTGTCATTGTAATTTAATTTCAAACTTAGGCCGATGTCCAGGTCAGCCTGGACAGACCTGAGGGGCAGCATTCAGCACCCACGGGCTGGGCAGGGGAGGTCAGTGCACACACTGGGAAGGGCACACAGGGCATGCCCTCGGAACCCAAGAGAGCCAGCAGGTTTCCGGAGGCAGCTTTGTGGTGACAAGAGGGTGGGGCACCCCAGATGCCGCAGGAGGCTGATCCTACAGCCTGTCAGTGAGTTGGAACCTGCTACTCAGGCCAGAGCAGCCACCTCGCCTGGTCTGCTGGACAAGGGGACTGTTTGCAGGGGGGACACCTCAACCACGGGTGCAGAGGGGAGCTGGAGGTCGGGCTGTCCCAGGCTTTGCCCGCTTCCCGTGTCACTCAATAATACTAACTTGGACCTATGGCCACCCTTGCATATAGACTATTTCAGAGCTCAAAGCCCCTTTGTGAAGTAGTCCTTCTCTCGTGCCCATCTTACAGAGGGGGAAGCTGAGCTGCGGCCGGAAAGAGATTCAACCACAGTGACGGCCCCTACAAGTAACAGGGATGAGCCAGGCTCCAGGCGCCACGACTCCAACTCCTACCCAGGGAAACGGATAAAATGACATTGTCTCCCGAGTTAGATTTTACCAAAATACTTGTCTCTATTATTTAATTTTACCATTTTACCTTGATGTAGTTAAGCCGTGTACAAAAAGGTACTGTAGGCTTTCATTTCACTGAACCAAAGTGAAATGAAGTTTTTACAGTGTCTTTGGCCATAAACCAGTAGTTCAGCCCTTAAAAATGCTATAAATAAAAATAAATAGATAAACGTCAGAAAACCATCTAAACATTAGAACACCGTCTTTGCCTCTTGAAGTTAATATATTTCCAGAGTAAGGTGCTTTGATTCCCAAAAATTGTTTTTACTTCTTTTGAGCCTTGATGGCTAAATGTTGACGCCAAGCACTGATCGATGCGTGGTTCATGGAATAATCACTCCAGAATGCAGGTAGTTCCCAAGAGCAACTGTCAGGAAATGTGGAGAAAGACTTTCAAGTGGGTAAAAAAGATTATTGGGTGTCATCTCTAACACATTTTCGGTTACGTCTTCGAATGAACCACTTTGTAACGCAGCAAGTTGTAGCATTTTTTATAGCAACGCAAGTCTTCCTATCCTTAGAAATGCAAATTTGTCCCGGAAATGCAGTTGAGAATTGTCATGCGGACATTGAGCCGCTTTGTCTCTATCTCATACATTTATTTTAGCATTCCTGATACCTGGAAATGTGCCTCTGTGTGTTGAATTCTCCGTTTAACTACTTGTTACATTAACCTGGTTCCCTTGTGGGAAAAAACATCTTGGACATATGTTTATCTTTTTATTTACATGACAGTCATGATTTACCTCTTTCTTTTTAACAAAGTATCGCTTTGCACAACTGTCTATTACAATGTTGCCTTTGATCTTTGAAATGACACGGTAGGACTCTGGTATAGATGTAATTTAAATTTGTATGAGGAAACGCTAACCTGCCGTGAATCAGAAAACAGATTCTCTTTGGTGCTTTAAACATGTCAAAACTAGTTCTGGTCCTTAAAACTGAATATCTAAGAGTCAAAGTCAGTAAAGCATGTGGGAGGATGAACTTGGTTTTGGGGTTGTGATAACAAGTGTCTCGTCAAGCCACAATAGCGTGGCACCTAAAATCAGAGTCATCACTTGTGTCCCAGTGTGAATTAGTTCAAAGCAGCTAACACAGGTGCACTGGCCGCCTGCACACTTCTCCCTCGAATGAAACTGCTGGGGTCAGGGGTGCTCTGCTCCTCTCAACGCCTTGGGTGAGCACTGGGTTGGGCAGGCGCTCCCACAGCTGCTCTCCGTGTCTGTTCCGGGCTCACACACTGTGTCCTTGGCCTTCCAGGGTCTGGCATGAGTGGCTGTGACAAGTGGCTTGAAAGGCCCTGTTGGGCAAAGACAATTCAGGCACAGTGTTCTGGTTAATTGTCATTGTAATTTAATTTCAAACTTAGGGAAGAGTTTTGAGAGTAAGACGAAAAATTACTCTCTCTCCATATTGTTATTGCTATTCTTTGTTTTCTGGATTCTAAAGCTTTATTTGCCCCACTTCCCTTACATTCTTTATTGCATGTTTCTAAGGAGCATAGACATTCTCTCGCCCAACACTGTACTATTATCAAAATCAGAATATTTAACTTGATACGATACTATTAACTAATGCACTGTCCTGCAGACATTGGCAATTGCACCAACAGTGTCCTCATAAGTATTTAAGTTTCCTGATGGCACCCGACACAAGATCACAAATTGTCATTGTTTGTTTGCTCCTCTTCGATTCAGAAGAGCTCCTCTGCCTTCTTTTGCCTTTCTTGACCTTGACATTTGCAAAGATCACAGGCCATTCTGCGGAGTGTCCCTCATGGGGCGATGGTCAGATGTTCTCTCATGAGTGTCAAAATGTTATGGATTTTGGAAGCAACAGCAAAAGCCATGTGTCCTCCACAGTACGTCGTTATCAGAAGACACATTCTGCCCGTCTGCTCCTGTTTTGATCCCTGTTGTAAGGGCAAATACATTTTATTTGTGTCATAAATACAGTTGGAAAAGTTTAAGGGTCTCATGACCAGTCATCTTTATTGGACACGAGAAGTGGTTGTTGGACACCAAAAATGACGTTTGATGATAAATCCGTAATATGCAAAAGAAGATCTCCATCCCCCTGCCTCTGAGTCACGTGGACACAGCTCTGGCTTCTCGTGGAAGACATGGTGACTGGTGAACTCTTCCGACCTCACGCGTGCACACCCAGGAACACTGTCTGGCCAGGGTTAGGATACGTACAATGCCAAGCTGAATGGTTCCCTGTGTCTGCGCTGAATAACGACAGAGAGTAAATGAGACGAAGACTTCACAAAGCTGACTTCTTTTTTCTCATTTTCCTTTTTTTTTTTTTTTTTGGGTTCTTCCTTTACCTGCCTTCCTGTCTTTTTTAGTCTTAGATTCTATTTATAGTTATTCCTTCAAACACTCTTAAAATACAATTATGAAATAAAAAATGCCACTCGCCGCAGATCTATGCAAATCCATTAAAATATGACTATAGATTGTTCTATAATGGTCTTTAAAAACAATTCTAAAGTTTTGCTGGTTTGCACTGCATTTACTCTGCAAAGACAAATAGTGGTTATATTAATTTTGATTTAAGGTGATGCATTTTGTTCTGATTTATCTGAGAAGCAATGAGTCTTCCATTGATATGTATCACGTAAGAGTGTCATTTCACCAAGGAAGCCCAGCACAGCAGCTTTCTTCATATTGATGAAATATTAATTAAAAGTAGTCAAATATATTTTGCTTCCAACAATGTGTAGAGAGAGAATTAGTTTTCCAATGTACCAATTTCGAGCATGTTAAATAGCTAGATAGTCATGAAATTTTATGCAAATAATGGTTAGGAGCTAACTCATGGGATATTATATATGACATACCTAAAAGTGGGTATAAATTACATTCAGCCTTCTGGTGGTATCTGGGGAATGAATTTCTGATTTAATTAGTTCTATAATCTCTATTTCAGAATTTATAAGTGTTGAATATCATCCAATGGTGGCAGATAGCTTTCAGCTGACATAGCTTTATTCAATTTAGCACCCAACATTTTGAAAAGAATTTTAAACTAAATATTATATAACCACATGAGTCATCTTCTCTAAACTTTTTGCTAATAGTCTTTAAAACACAACTATTTGAAGTTGTAAGAGGAAACATTGTCCTTTATGTTATGAAGCATATGGCAATTCTCATTAATTTCATGTAAATCACATTCACTAATATTTTTAAAAGTCATGATTCACGGGAAACCGTGTCTTACAAAGTGAAGAACGTGCGGTTCAGCCTTTCTGATCCACACACACTAAGAAAACGCTGTACTAGGAAAGACCAGCGTTGCGGTGACATTTCTCTTTGACACGCTGAAGGAGCACAAATATGTCTAGTTCAGTTTAAACCTTCTCTGTCTCCTAACCACTGCGCTACTGCAAACACACCATAATATGTTTGGAGAAAATTCTCTTTGGGCTCTAGAGGGAAAGTCTGAATATTTTTCTTTAGTAGACTGAGTTATATACAAGCCCGACTCGGCAGTGACTTTGTCAGATGTGATGGGAACTCAGTAGGACTTGTCCGTCTCTCAGTGATGCCAACCTCTCATTTTGGAGGCACATTTCAGGCTAAGGAGTTGCCCACCTTGTTGTTTTCTGGCTGCCATCACTTTCCCTTGGTTCCTCACCTTCCATTGGTTCCTGTGGCACATCTGCTGTGTGACATTCTACCTGCCTCGGGATAAGTGGGTCCAGCGGGAGGTGGGACTTGAGTTTAGCTACCCTTGTCCCCTGCCTCTGTCTAGATTTTTCCAACAAGCTCGTTAGCTGCTAAAAGTCACTACATCACCTTGAGAGAGACAGAGAGAAAGAGAGAGAATCCTTGGCCCTGATGACAGCTGTTGTTGTGTTTTTTTAATACCAGGAGTTGCCTAAAAAGATTTTCCAGGGAAAAGCTACCTATCTGGTCATACTAGGAAGGCAAGGGCAGCCTGGACTGCAGAGAGGCTGGTGTCATCGGCTTGGACCCAGGAAGCTTATCCCTATGTTAAGCTGTGTCACCCCAAGGGAAATGACTCCTGCTTCCTTCCCAGAGAAGCCAGCTCAGGAAGCAGCCATGTCCGTCCAAGTAGGCACATGCGCCCCTGTTCACTAACGCCTCGGACAGATCCCTACAACACCTCCAATGGACCAGGAAGTATGGGGAACCCTGGGGGCACGGGGGCCAGGACACTACATTCCCTGTCATCCCACGGACCTGCTTTCTCCTGAGGAGGTGGACACTGACAAGAGCAAACACAGATGACATTGTAGACACAAGGAGCCCGGGGGTCCATCTAGAAAGGTCAAACCAGTTCACTCAGTCAGTGTGTCTGGGGTGTTCAGTCAAGGAGGGGATGAAGGATGCGTATGTGTGTGTGTGTAGGTGGGTGGGTGGGTGTAGGTGTGTGCTGTGTGGTGTGGGTGTATGTGGGGGTGGGGAGGCGAGTGGGACTGAAGGTGGGACCAGAGGACCGGCTTGTGATTTGAATAGTGAGCATTTACTAAATTTGTCTGGTACAGAGCTCTGATTTCTATTTTAAGCTGCTTTGTGACCTGTGGGGTTCAGGTTAGAGAATAAACATATCATTTCTTCTCTGCCATGTTCTCTCTAGTACAAACAATGCCAGTTGCTCTGGTGTTACTGCTAATAATTCTAATTATTCCACAATTTCATCCTCGGTCCAGGCAGATGCAGGAAACCTCTTTAATTAAGTGCATCCAAGGAAATTCAGCTCAGCAAAGTCATGACAAGTACAAGACAAGGGCCTCAGGGCTCCCCAGGTCGTCCACCAGCCTCGCCTTCTGGAGAACAGGTCTGACCCAGACCTTGTGCTTACGGCTCGGACATGCTCAGAGGGGATGGTTTGAATGGTTTTCCGACCTGTGTCTCCGAGCTCCTCTCCTGGAGGAACTGGCCAGCTGGGCTCTAGGGCTAAGAACCCCCCACTCCCCCGGGTCCCTTCCCTGAACAGAGCAGGAGAGCCTACGAGTCCCTATTTCTCAGCCTCTTAGTTCAGCTTCTCTTCCAACCAGGTCCCTGTGTTCACACATCTTGTCTCCAGGCATATGAAGATCATTAATTAGACTACACTCTTTTTATAACTTATCATGACTTAATTAAAAATGTTCCTTGCTGTTTTGTCTTCTTTTCCCAGTGATGATGGGGGTGAGGATTTTGTTTCATGCGGCTGTCGGTATGTGACCTGCCACCCTTTGCTTGTGAACCCTGAAACGGTGTGAACCCCAGAAGCCTAAAGGAAGGCATGGGCTCCCCATGCACCCACCCCGACCCTCTGATCCCTGGAAGTGAACCTCTGTCAGTTGGATGCCTCCGAAGCAGGAGGCTCACAGAGCACTTGGAATTCATGCTGGGGGCAGGGACGAGTCCGATCACTGTGGGGCTGTGCTCCTGTCACACCCCTGCCTGTGGCTTTGCACAGACAGGTTTCCTACAGAACGGGGGGCCCTGGCTGAGCCCTAGACTTCTCATCCACCTGTGAGTTGTCTATACCTCCCAGTTAATTTCTACTGCCACTCTGGAGACTGTTTCCATGGCTGATAGTCAAGAAGCCCCATGTTTGCAGAATTCGTCTGTGGTGAGGGTGATGTCATTGCCCCATCGGCATCGGACTCTGCACTGGAGTCCTGCACCTGCATCCTACGAGGTGAACCCTGATTTTGCAGATTTGAAAATGTCTTGGCAGAGCCATGGAACTATGAAGCCTCAGGACCAGGATTCAGACGTGGGTCTACCCACTTCAGTTCAAGTCAAGAGTATTAACTCAGGGGCCCTGGGTGGCTGAGTCATTAAAGGTCTCCCTTCAGCTCAGGTCATGATCTCAGGGTCCTGGGGTCGAGCCCCACATTGGGCTTTCTGCTCAGCATGAAGCCTGCTTCTCCCTCTGCCCCTCCCCCACTCACGTTTTCTCTCTCTGACAAAAAAATAAGTAAATAAAATCTTTTTGAAAAAAGAATATTAACTTAAATCCTCTATTCTAGCTTTTTATGGGGAAGAAACATAAAAGGTGTTGGAACTATTTAGGAAAAACTAGACAACTAGTGGAATCGAGTATCTGCAGAGATTTCATGCTTTCCACATCACATGTGACTTCCACCTGCAGTCACAAGAGTTCACACCCCACCCCCACCCCAGACACAACGGCTCTGGAGTCGTCTTCCAACCATAATGGTAAGCCTGGTTCTCACGGGCTCAACACTTCACCATCTTGATTCTTCCGGCTCTTTCTACACTCTATGCCCTGGGGACAGCTAGTATCCAATGTCACAGACGAGTCCACCCAAGCCTCAGGGTCATGCATGGTCTGTGGAAGAGGCAAACGATGACCCACGTGTGTCTGATTCCCGATCCTCGATGTGGCCGCCTCCCCACAGGAAGGCCCTGTAATGATCTATTCACGCCATGCAGAGTCACTGCGGTCATCCTTGGCCAACAGTTACAGAACAGGAGTGATCCCACTCCATCAGTCCAAAACTTCCCTCAGAAACCCTCCAAACTCAGAAGGACGGATGACGTCAGTGCGTTGCTGTGCTCTCCGAGTTGTTGCTGTTTATCCTTGTTAAGAAATGGTTGCTTGACGTCAGTCATTCACTCAAATGCGCACAGACCACCTTCTCCGTACCTGGCCCTGTCCTTGGTCCTGGGGATGCGATGATAAAGCAGGAAGAAACGGTCCCCCCACGTGGAATTTCCATTCTAGCCATGGAGCGAGTGCCAGACACGCTCAGTGTGGAAGGTGAAGGAAGGGAAGGTTACGCTACGGACTGAACACTGCTTGGGACACTTGCGCAAAGTAAGAAACACATACCGTAGATGCATACAGGGAAACGCTCGAGAAAGTGTACCTATCTACCGCAGGCGACACATTATACGTCAACCCAAAAAAATGTCATGAGCTTCCCAGTCAACGCTTAGAGACAATTTCCATTCAATTCATAAACAAAATAAAGGCAAAAATGAAGATAAATTTTGGGGGTAAAAATAAAGATGTGAACGTTGACCAAACCCATGAGCACAGAAGAGTAGAGACAGTCTGGGAGGAGAACAATTCGATTTTTCTTACAAAGGGAAGAGAATGTCAGGACTCTACAGTTCGGTGACACTGGAATGATTTTCCTAGAAACAGGAGTGAAGGATTCACATCTGCAAGGCTTCAAAATAGCTCTTTTTTTGTCTGCTTCTCAGCGAGTCGTGTATGAGTTGGCCCTAAATGCAGCTTAATTCCTTTCTTATTGTTTGTCCTGCTCTGTGAGCTACATCATTTTTGCTTTCTTACAGGGCTTCGGGCTTTATCTCTGTTGACAAGGCACAAAATGAGAGGACTGCACACGCGTGGGCAGAACCTTTCCAGCCTGCCTGGATACCCCCAGCCGCTCTATTGTTGTCGGTGCCCCTGGCCAGTGGAGCCTGGTGTTTGTTCTGTCCAGAAAGCGTGTGCACCAGATAAGGTCACTTTAATTAAACTTGAAATCAAGAACTGAAGGAGATGCTTACACTAAGCCCAGCACGGATGAGCTCAAAGCTGTTACCTTGAGTGAAGGAGCCTCACACATAAATTCATCCTGGATGTGCCCATGTCTACAACATTTTAGAACCAGCGAGTAAGGTCAGGGCCCCGGCTGGCGCTGGGGAGGAGTGGGGGGTCAGGGATGTGGCAGCTGCTCAGATCTGCTGGAGAAGACCTGACGAGTGGTTTGCTGCTCTCTGTGGGTCCACACCCTGATGCGGGCAAGGCTGCCCCTCCCCCATTCTGCCCACAGCCCGTGATCAGCGCTAGGCTCTAGTGCAGACCATTGCTGCCCATTGGGAGCCTCCTACAAGAGCAGCTTTGGCTTCCAGACTCCCCACGGGGCTGGCCCAAAATCACCAGCACGACACTGCAATGAGACTCCCACAACGCCCTATGCCTCTCGCAGGGTCAGAGGGCACCATGGTCGGATGGCGTCTCTCCCTTCTTCCCTTCCCAGACCTTCACCCAGCAGGTCTCTTGCGTGTTTGGTCGCATCCTGGTTCCTATTCTCAGAAGCCTGCACAGACACAGTGATGAAAGACAGAGCTAGATTTCTCATTAAAAGAAATATTGTGACCAGATGCTGAGACCTGGGTCATTTTATATGCATGTGGAAGTCTGCAGGAGGAAGCAGGCGGACATTTGCAACTTTCTCTAAAAAGTATCCGAAAGGGGTGCCTGGGTGGCTCAGTCGTTAAGCGTCTGCCTTCGGCTCAGGTCACGATCCCAGGGTCCTGGGGTCAAGCCCCACATCGGGCTCCCTGCTCAGTGGGGAACCTGCTTCTCCTTCTCTCACTCCCCCTGCTTGGGTTCCCTCTCTCACCCTCTCTCTCCATTTCAAAAAAAAAAAAAAGAAAGAAAGAAAGAAAGAAAAGAAAAGAAAAGAAAAGAAAAGAAAAGAAAAGAAAAGAAAAGAAAAGAAAAGAATACAAGGTAAGAAAAAGCGAGGTTAGTAATGTTAACGGTGGAACCCGAGCAGGGGGTGATGGATTCTCAGGAGTGTTGGGAATGTTCTATAGGGCTGGGAGGCAGGTGCCCACTAGTCAGGACACGATGATGCAGGGGAACATTTCTTGGCTGCTCACTCTCCTGCCGGATGTGGCAATCACTTGCAGACCCTTGGAGAACGCAAGCGGCCCCAGAGGTGGGCTGAACCCTATCCCTCCAGAGGCGCCCCTCTTGGGGAATGACCCAGGAGGCAGAGACAAAGCCTAGGCTCTGACCGTCTGCTTCTGATTCTCATCTTCCTGGTGCAACTCCATGCATGAGGGATGAGGAGAGCAAGGCTCTGTGCCCCTTCTTCCCCTCCTCTTGGGCACCCTGCCTGTCAGGGGGACTCACCCCAGTCAGCCACAGAACTGCCGGCCACAGCAGAGGGTTCTCTGAGCTGAGCCCAGCCTGCCTGTCAGCGGGTAAGGGGCGGGCTCTGCATGAGGTGTCCCGTGGGGTGTCCAGGGCCGGTGCAGGTCTTCCTTAGCCCAGAGTGTGAGAGCTGCCGGGATGTGAGGGGTCGTCCTCTGTCCGCAAGTTCTCGGGTTCCCTGACCACCTCATCTGTGACACACACAGGGCTGTGGGTGGCACGTGGCATTGGCCATCATCACAGTCAGGGGCAAGTTTGAGAAGAAGGAGAGCAAACATTGCTTCCTAGCCATGTGCTTCTTGTCTTTGCTTACCTGAGATCCTGGGGGGATCACTCCAGGTCACGCTCAGTGCTGCTGAGCTGCAGGGCGGAGAGAGCTGGGGCCTCCTTCCATGTGGGGAACCCCCCACCCAGTGGGCAACACAGCCATTGGGGATCATCTTCTGTGTATTTTAAGACTCCCTGGCATCCTCGCAGCAGCCTTTATCAGGATGCAGGACATGGTGCTCAAGTCGCACACAACTGGAAACAGGCTGTCCTGGAAACCAGGACCCAGGTCTCTTAGTAGCATTGCTGCTAGAGGGTAAATCGACCCGGTGCAAAATCAACCCTTCGTCCTCGCTATGGCAGCGGACACCTGCCGACCGGGGTGTGGCTGTGCTCATCCCTGAGGCCCTTCAAATGTTCCACCGAGTGTCTCCACCAGTGGCAGAGCTTCTCGGGGCATGCGAGCCTGTTCAGTGCCCCCCGGTGATGGCCCAGCTGGTGGCCCTGTTCACACACTTGAAATCAATATTCTGAAGATGGAAAAGACTCAGAAAACTGTCGGGGCTGGAGGAAAGGCACGTAAAGGAAGGGGAGTCAGTTAAGGGTGAACAAATCTGTTAATCGGGATCTCTCCTGCAGAATTTGTGCCTTCACTTTCTTTTATTTTTCTTTCCTTTTTTTTTTTTTTTTTTTTTTTTTTTTTAAAACACCCAAACAAAGCCACCTTTGCACAGCCAGGAGATTTGGAGATAATAGGGAAAAGATTTCAAGCCACTGTGAAAACTGTCGCCTCTAACACACACACACACACACTCTCTCTCTCTCACACACACACACTCACACACTCTCATTCACATACACACACTCTCACTCACACACACTCTCACACACTCGCTCACACACACTCTCACTCACACACATTCACACACACACACACACACACTCACAATCCCAAACAGCTCACTGCCCTTGCAACTGCGGTGGGGCCAGCTTTGTTAAACAGGAAGGAAGGAAGAACCATCGCATGTACCAAAGGGCTCTCCGTGGCTGGTTAGGCCTGTGAACCTAAGCTCCTCCAGCTCACAGGGCTGGAGTTCAGTGAGATGCTAGACATGTTTCCAGAAGAATACAGTTGAAAGACATTTACAGGATAATAACACCATTCCTGCACATTAGGCATTTGGCATGATTAAAGAAATTCATATTAGTGTATTCCCAGTACAAGACACTTTAAAGTTAGTGAGCAAATTCTCAGCTCTAATGCTAATAAAATATTTATCCTTCAAAATCTCAGATAAAATATGAAATAGATCAATGATGTAGGAGAGCATAGACTATGCATGATGTTCTGCTCTAAGCATCCGGCACATCCCAGCGAGGCTTGAATGTGATGATCCCGTCAGTCACGGAGCTCCACATGCAGCAAAGTCAGGAGAGAGAAGTGGGGAGACTCAGGGGCATGTTCACTCCTGCCAGGCTCAAGGGCATGTGTGTTGCGCGTGTGTCCCTCAGCCACTTTACCTGGGGGTGGTCTGGTGCTGCATGGCCATGGACGCCAGTGAGGGCAGACTGCTTCAGAGGGCTCTGCACCAGACGTGAGTTCCCGCCCCTCTGTGACTCATCCCAAAGCATGCCCCTCCCCTGCGCTCCTCCCCGTGGTTGAAGGTCAACCGACCTCACTGTGTGCACTCAGCCCCAAGAATCCCGTGGATGGGAGCCTGTGAATTTCATAAGGGGTAACTCACTTGTCACCTTCGTATTTGCAGTAAAACCTCCTCTGTCTTTAAAATCAGATAGGGAGGCCTGGGTGGTGCCGTGGTTAGGCCTTGGGCTCTTGGTTTTAGCTCAGGTGAGGATCTCAGGGCCATGAGACCGAGTCGTGAGACCCAGACTCGTGTTGGGCTCCATGCTCAGCGGGGGAGTCTGCTTGAAATTCTCTCTCCTTCCCCCTCTGACCCTCCCCACTGGGCACACACATTATTTCTCTACAATAAATAAATACATCTGTAAAAAAATAAAATAAAAATCAAATCAGAAAATAGTATTGGTTAATTCAACACAAGGAGCTCAATTAATTGAGCCCAGGGTGGTGTTGCACTCTTACAACCTCTGGTATCTCTTTCCTCTTCTTTTCACTTTTCACAGCGTGCACTAATCACCATTGAAAGTTGCTCAAACTTTCATCTTAGTCACATATAATACATGCCCTTATTCGTCTAAAATTCAATGGTATCCCTTCTCTGGGCCAATGTGGTTTGTATTCTCTTCTCTAAATTTCTCGAAAAGTAAATTATATTTTATGATTAGCTGGATTGTTTTCTACGTCTAAACATTTAAAAAGTACTTAAGTGATTATAAAGTACTGGATATGCCATCATTTTGCAGAGTTCCCCAGAAAAGGTTATTTATGTGAGCATAACATTCATAATATTTATATTTCACTATATTAATGTTATTTGCAACCTGGATCTTAGCTTTCTGTCCAAACTTACAAGGACGGCCCTAGAAGCATTGGTTACCGACCTGGCTCTCCTAGATCCTCCAGCTTTTTTTAATGAGGAATTCTGCATGAATGATGGCTTCTGCCTTGTGATGCTCTTTTCATCTGTCAATCACAGACATCGCCGGGGCACCATGAACGGCTTCACTGTCTCCAGGGCTCCTCTGATGCCCACCTGCTTCTTCCTTCCAAAGCTGGAGGCAGGACACACAGCCCCATCTCCAAAGCCAGCATGCCACGCACTGCTGTGCCCTCTCCTGGCCCGACCCTTGGGAGAATGCCACTACTACATCAGTCCCTCCAAGCGACTGTCCAGTGCAACATTTTTCCTCCAAAAAGCTCTTCTCAGAGCTTAACCCACATTGCCCGGGTGGATTCCGGAGCTGGTCTCTACATCGTGAGTCGTTACTTTGTGAAGGGGGCAGATGGAGGGTAAAGATTTGGATATATTCCTCTCAAATGTGTTACCAGACTCCATTCAGTTTTATCTGGTGAACATAATTTCAGTCAGTCCTCAGTCTGGGCCAATGTAGAAACAGCACAGAGATGCTCATCACAGCAGTCAGTGAATACTGGGGAGATGCCCAGTATGAAGAAATTCTTAGTAGCATCAGCAGCTGGAGGTGAGAAGCAGCCCCAAGACTTAAGGAGATGGTAGAGCTTTCTTTTCAAACAACAAGCACTGCTCAATACCCTCGCAGCTAACTTAGCACATAAATCCTGAGTGAAGATGAAGTACCTGGATATATGACATGGGGGGGTTGTGAGAACACTGTTGACAGCTGCTCACCTCGGAGTGGGACAGCGGCGTGTGCGGGTTATGACAGCAAACCCACAGAATTCCCCTGTGGTGTGTATCTTGGTGCCAGGAGAAACCAGACGGCAGCTCACGTTAGTGTAAGAGAAAGATCCTTTGAACACCCGGGATCAGGAGATGCCCAGGAGCCAGGAGCGGGGTCCGGCTACGGCTCAGGGATCTCGCTCCCTGATGATCTGTTGGAACAATGCCTCCAAGAGCCTTGATTTTCTGTCCAACAAGCTGAGGTCAACTCAGCAGCTGAAGCCTTTTCTCACTTACTCCCAAGCAGGCCTCGGAACAGTGAGAAGGACCTTCACACCTCCCACAGTCCCAACATAACTGAATTACTGTAAATTAACCCCACACTTAGAAGAAAGGATTTAGAAAATACTTTCTAACCACAGGGACCGTGGATGCCCATTTCCCCACTCTCTCGGCTCAGACTCACATTCCGTCACATCCCAGCCATCCGAAGGGACAGAGGAGACTGTGCAGACATCTGGGTATTCACTTACACGGGCCATTTCTAGTTCTCTGGAAGATCAGGAAGGAGTATCAAGAAAAGACAGTCAGTACCGAACCTGCCAGAATTTTATGCTCTCAAAGAAAGTGAGAAATAATGGGCAGCCTTAGAAAATTTGCTTTCAAAAGTTTTGCTTTTAGAATATATTCACATTTGGGTTAGACGGACTTGGCTTTTAAAGCTCCTTCAGCTCCTACTAGTACCGTCCCTTAGATCAATGGCTGGCCCTGTCCAAGTCTTCACAATATCCACTGAGGCACTTGGGGTCTGTTACTCCTAGGGGGTCTTCATGAGAAATAGATGACACCATGTGCGAGGGGTACTCGGCAAAAGGCTTGGTCACAGACTCTGAAC
This sequence comes from Lontra canadensis, assembly GCF_010015895.1. Classification (NCBI taxonomy): domain Eukaryota; kingdom Metazoa; phylum Chordata; class Mammalia; order Carnivora; family Mustelidae; genus Lontra; species Lontra canadensis. The sequence continues at coordinate 145,380 of NW_022631320.1, forward strand.
ACACAGCTGCCAGCCTCCCCATCCAGGACGACAGGTGGATGAGCTCCTGCTTTCCACTCTGGTCCTTGGAAGCAGAAGGCGTTCATCAAATTCAACTTCAGTGGTCCAATCTGACCCCAGTATTGCCTTCAAACACTATTGCCTTCCAACAAAAAAGCATCTCTGTATTAGACACGTGTATACAAAGACAAATGGTTACAATTAAACACACAGCAAATTTCTAGAATAAGACCACTGTTGGAAGCAGCTAACAGCCATTAATACCATGAAAAGTAAGAAATAGAGGGTGAGTCAGAGAAACAAGTACTGAAATGCAGAATTAACCCCAAACTGTTACACAAAGAGCCACCCATCTTCTACTGGAAATGTGCTTTAAGTTCACAGCATCACTGTTTGCTTAAGAGTTGCAAAACACCATTGATGGTCAATAGAGCCATATTTCCTTAAGGACAGTTGTAGAGTATTTTAAGTGAATTAGCAAATTGCTGAATACTGTCATGCATGACTCATTTTAAAAACATGTGCACGAGTGAGTGTGTTGTGTGTGTATGTGTGTGGGCGCACAAACCACTTTTTAAAAACTGGGCTGAGAATTCTGGATAGCTGCAAGGAATTGTTAATTGTACAAAGAGATGCTGAAATAGACTTGGACATTTGATTGAGAGGACATTACCTTGGCCACAGTTACAATCAGATTAAACCTTGGTAAGATTCCAAGTGGGCTCAAGAAGATATTACAAAGGCAGAAGTATGGAAACGGTGCTTTGAATGTTGCACAGAGATCCACTTTCCCTAGTGTGCTTTTATGAATGGCAAACTCTTCTCTTTTAAATGCAGTTTCTTCTCTGTATCATTTTGCACACAAAAATCTTTTTAGTAGAAAGCCCTGGAGTGAGAAGCTTATTGAATACCTCATTTGATTAAGCAGAGAATGTGGTGACTACATCTTATAAATAACTGAAAAGCCATTTTTTATAAACTTAGTGAAAACAGAAATAACAGATGTGACCTGGTAAAAACATTGCTTGAAAGCTTGGGTACATAGATACTGATTGTCATAATTTAAAACTTATTAAATCCAAATGACAAACAGTGAACTTCTTTTTGAAGTTCAACCTTGGCTTCCCAATTCAAAATGGTGAATTAAACACATATGTGTACATGTGGTTTCCCCCCTAAATTTCCTCCCAATTTCCTATTAAAATGACAGAGATGATGGACAGAGGGATCCAGTCTGCAACTGGGATGACAATTTTGGTACTTATGAATTCCTGGTACCCCCTGGATTTTGTAGCCAGATGGTTGGAGGACACAGTTGACACAGGAGACAGACCCCGTCCTCTTCCCCCAACCCTAAAACACCCCCATGCCTGAGCAATGGGAGTGGATTGTGCTAATAGGGAAGGGAAGGAACCATGACAATACTAGAAGACTGATTTTAGAAGGTCATTGCATCACGACCTTTGCTCCCTTCAATCCTGGCATAAATGTCAACAGAGGTATTTATAAGAAACCCAGAAAGCAAGCCAACCTACAGATAGCCAAGTAAGAAATGAACCAAGCCCAGAAAAGATGAGCTAATCCTCAGTCTTCTGGCTCAGGACACACTAAGGGATGCAGGTTCAAGCCTTGGGTTTGGGGTGCTTTGTTGCTGCAGCGATAGCTAATTCATACAGGATTTTGGATTCATGGAGCCATCATAACTTCACTGAACTCAGTGATCCCAGAGACCTGAGCAGGGTGGCCTCAAGAACCTCTGTGGGTCCTCTCAGAGGAGCCCTATTTGTCTTTCTAGAAAATCCAAGATGTGTGAGCACACTGGGGCTTGTGCTGGTGTTAGAACACGCAAGGACATTCAAGGGAAATGCAGCTAGTGAACAGAATCTGCTGAAATAAACAGACTCCCATGAAAAATTCAGCTCGGTTTGCTTAAAAATGTATTGACAACGGGCTAATGTCAGATTGTTAAAAATAACATCAATGGTTATTTGATCTCAAATGAATTTTTCATTTGTAGCCTTTATTTTATGCCCAAATTACAAATGTGTCTTGTAAAAACTGTAACTCAAAGAGAAAACAAACCAATTCTTAATTTAAGGATCAGATCTTTCAGTGTGACAACTGCTGTAAGCAATGCATTTTACTTGCACTAGATGCCCAGGAACTGGGCACAAACCCATGTTCTCAATTTTTCTTTCCCTAACTCATGTTAATTAAGTTTAAACTGTCTTGACATCTATGTTTGGGGACTCAAGTTTATGGCTCAAGCCAAGTTTTCATAAATTGTAATGTTTCCCTTGGCCATGAGATTTCTTAATCTTTCATGACTGACACTTTTCCTAATATAGAGCCCAGGCGTTGTAGTTCCTAAATCTATTCAAACTGCACATATTTATTTCTGTATTTTATATTAAATTTCTTATAGAAGCTAAGTGTAGAGGACAGCCCTGTGCATCCAGCCACGGCAGAATAATTCCGTTCATTTGATCTGTCCATGCCATCAGTCGCAGTAAAGGCAAAATACAGACAGTTCTTTCTAAAACTAATTAGCGTACAACTCAAAATATTTCTACCACATCACTGTGGAATACCAATTTACATTATAAGACATAAGAGTAGCTCTTCAGCTCTTGCTTTTCTAGGAAAAAATGAGGGAAAATACCACAGTTACCCTTTCAAGAGTTTGCATGTTGGGATTAACCCAGCCTGAAAGGCTCACGTCCTGCCCCCGGAAGGGCTCACAGGGATGGGGAGGGCCAGTGCTCCCCAGAGCACTGCTTCTAGGGACAGCATCTGTCCATAGCGGAACTGTTCCAAGACAACATGACCCAAGGCCCTAGTTTTCCCTCGTGGGAAATGCATTGCTTCTCAGGAGAGAACCCTGTATCCCAGTGCCCTGAGGGACAGGTGGCCTTTCTGTTTCCCTTTTCCAATTCAGGAATCCTTGTCCCAAGGATCCAGCGCTCAGAGACGCACAGAGACTGGCGTCCAGGGCACCAGGCCCCTCAGACTCTTCTGTCCGGCAGGTAAAGTGTCTGCAGGAGACGTCTGAAACAGAAAGGTCCTTTCTTGAATAGAAGGCCCATTAAACACATTTCAGAAACAATAATGTCCTTCAATAAAGTTTCTGTTTACTGGCTAAATGACAGGGGTAGAAGCAGAAAAGATATTGTAGTAAAATTCTCATATTTCCTCTCATACCATGATTTTTTAACAAAAATTTCCTATTTTCTATATTGAAAATATGTGACTTTTATATACTCAGTTCCTTCGAAACCTGTCTCTACTTCAGCTCTGTGGAGAGAGGATTTCTCCCTGTCTCAGCATTTATATTTCCTGCTTTTCTGGGTAAAATATGCCCACTTAGCACCTTGGTGTCCTTTGAATGCCCTCTTCTTCATGTCCTGTCTTGTATTTAAACATCGACAACCCTCACACAAAGGATGATAATCTGACATAAGTAAGGCAGGCATATAAAACATAAGATGGTGTCTGCTCTATGACGGGTGCAGAAGTGGTCAATTTTCCTTTCAATTTTCCAGAATTTATGGCAAAGAGGAGTCTCAGCTGTATGGCTGACCTGTGATGTGACCAGGTCCTCAGGAGCTGGGCATTTGGCGGGCTCTCAAGTAAATGTCCTCTGTGGGAACCTCACAGAATGGACCCTGAGTATGATACTGAGCTACATTTTAAACAATTAAGTGTATTCATGGGGTTGTTTCCTTTCTTTTCCTTTCCTTTCCTTTCCTTTCCTTTCCTTTCCTTTCCTTTCCTTTTGTTTCCTTTCCTTCCTTTCCCTTCCTCTTTTTCTCTTTCCTTTTGTCATTGGACAAATCTGCTTTGTGTTCATGAGGTTCATAAAACATCCCTCCAAGTCAGGTGATGACGTTAATAATGAAAGCTGTATTCCAGAAAAAGCAGATCTCTATGGGGCCAAAGTAGCGGGTTCCCGTTTAAGCTCTCCCTTCACCCTGCTTAATGGAAAACAAATGATCAGATGCAGAGAAGTAGTTGAATTTTACATCCTCTAGACCATCCTGAGCAATTAATTATTCTTTTCAATCAACTTTCATTTTGTTCAGAACAAGAGTGACTCCACAGTCAAGGGCCCTGGGAAGAATGTGGCATGCTGGTGCTCTGTCCTACAGCAGGGGAGGATGTGACCAGATGACTCAGCAGGCGGCCAAGCTCAGGGAAGGACGAGGTCTTCTTATGAGAGGTGACCACCAGGGAAGGGCTCAGATCTGTGCATGGGTGGTCCCCCGGGAACCTGCAGGTAGAGTCTCATCAGAGCAGAATCATGGTCGTGTGTCCCAGGGCCTAGCCCCTAGGACCAGTCCTCCCAGACACATCCACATGTGGGAGAACAAACGTATAGTTATGAGGCTTTTTCCTATAAAACTTTATGGAAGCAATGAAACTCTCTGGTTTATCCAGAATTAAATGCATGTAATCATTGCCTGCATCGGACTTTGGATTTCGGGGATCATAAAGCTCACACAAGCACAGAAACATAAAGAGCAGGCACACGCAGGAGAAGCTAGTGTTGCCCGAGTGTCCGGCCAGACAGGGCCAGAGAAGGCCGTAGACACAAACGGATTCCCCTTAAGCCTGTGACCCCAGCTATTTCACAATGAAAAGTACCTCAGCGGTTGTAAAATACAGAACAGACAGAAGAGTAAAAACAGGAGTCTTGAAAGTGGAAAATACCCTGTTGCGACACTGTCTTCATTCTTCTCATTTTTCTATGGATGAAGTTTATCCATATTTCGATCTTTTTTTTGTCACTGTATCGGAGTGTGATAAGCCCTGAGGAAGGTGAGTTAGATGCCTATGGCGAACCTGCCGTTTTGTTCGAGGATTTCCCCAAATCGTGTGCTGAATGGAACCAGATTCTTCAGATATATGGTCACGTAATGACAGGCTTTCACACTGGATTCCCATACCAGTTTCATGAAAAGATATTTTATTCTCAATAAAGTTCGTTTTCTTAAAATAGTCACAAAATTTCCTGCTGCCTACTATGTCTGGATAAAATTAACAACCATTCCCTAAATTCAGAAGCTCACCAAAATCCTTATCTCAATGAATTGTTCTCATCTCGGTAGACTCTCACTGAGAAGTTGAATTCGGTGACAGGTCTGTAGTCTGAACACTTCGAAGACATGAAATCTGACTTCTTGGTTGTGGCTTGGAAGTGGACAGCATTGATCTCCCACGCCTCCCAGAGCGGTAGAGACAATGACCTGTTTCGTGGAGGGCACTCTTCCTCCCCCTAGTCTCCTTGCCCCATGTGTCACAGACTGTAGGTCCATCTGTGGCTCAAGCCAGATGAGTCGGGTAACTTTGGCTCACGTATAGGACATGGGCTCCCGTACCATATCACCCAGGCATAATCAGCTCCAGCAGGGTATAGACTGTGTCTGTGATAACCAGCCCTTTTTCCCCAGGAGCCAAAACAAAACAGCTGAACAATATTTAACACTTAAAAAACTCTGTGGAGTCCTTTAATGAAAACTAGGCATGTAGCTCCCAGACACAAACATAACCTACTGGACATAAAGAGTCACTTCTCTCAAATGAACTTTAATAACTTGTGAATTCAGAGCTACTATTCCAGAGAAATTATTGCCCGGGTCTTGGTCATGAAGCTCTCTGGTTTCCATGAACGCAAGCAACTCTGAGTCTCGTTCCCCACAATGTGAATTCTCTGGCTTCCAGTTGCCAAACAGGCAAAGAAAGAAACTTGAAACGAGTAGCTCAGACCATGCGTATACAGTGCATCCAATGGGGTGTAACCGCCATGGGGTATGCGAAGTCTGGCTACGCGGCAATCATCCTGACGGTGTGGGAGAGACCACAGTCTGTGTTGTTGGAAACGACTTTCCAGTTTCGAAGCGAACTGTTTCTACATCTGACCTTCCAAAGTTAATTTACATAACTTGCATCACCTTTTCCATGAAAATAATTTCTAATACATATAGAATTTAAATAGTAAATAATAATATTTTAATTTTCAGTAAATACTAGATTCACATGTCCAAAACCAAACGAAAGATGAAGAAATGACGCTCATTACATTGTTCTTGAATCATCCCAGGTCAATGAGCTCCCAACCCCGGGGGAACATGGTGTGCTCCCTGTGCCCCATGCAGCTCCTCTCCCAGTGCCCCATCCTCCCCAGGGGCAGGCTCCGGAGTGCACACTGACAGCTCGGTCCCGGCAGGAAGGCTCAGGGTCTCACCCACTGTGCAGTTTGTTGGGCGTTGACTTCTAGTGACTCCGTGCCTAGTTCTGGAAGTGACGGGATCATCCTTTGTCTTCATTTCTGTTCACAGTGACTGGAGAGGGACTCGGCCCAGCGACAAAAGCCCCTGAGGGACTCGGTGGAGATCCGGCTGGTGGAACCTGCTGCTGGGCACTTGTTGGGGCTCTCTGAGGGTCTCCAAGGGCGAGTGCACTCTTTGCCTTAAACGATGAGGCCTCAGCATATCATTTCTTCCCCGTCCATGTTTGCTGTTCCAGGAAGCATTTCTTGGAGGATTTATTTATTTATTTTTAGAGAGAGTGAGAAAGGGTGAGCGGTGCCGAGGGGCAATGGGAGAGGGAGAGAACTGTAAGCAGACTCTCACTGAGCATGGAATGTGACGCAGGGCTCCATCTCACGACCCCAAGATCATGACCCGGGCTGAAACAGACTTGGAGGTCCAACAGACTGAGCCACCCAGGCACCCCAGAAAGTATGTTCTCTTCTTTGCTGTTTATATTGTTCTTACTAATAATCTCCAGGGCTTCCCTACACTAGGTTTGAGCATTTATAGAAACTCCGTACTTTCCTACGCCAGTCATTCAAAAGTCCTAAAGGACAATATTTACAAATGAAAACATGACAATTTTTGTTCTTCGGTTGAAGAGTCTTTGATATTTACCAAAGGAAAACATTATTTGCCATCTCAAAAGTGGGGAAGTGAAAAAGCCAGAGGTTTAATAACACAGAGCCTAAGAGTTTCATCTGCAAACTCAGACTGCCCGGGTTTGAGAGTGGATTGTACTCTGGGGTTTACTAGATGTGTGACCCTGGTAAGTCACTGACCTCCGCCTCCTGGTGATTATCACCACACCTGCCCCACAGAGTGGCTGTGAAGATCAGATCAAAGGAAGGAACCCCCTCACGTGCTCAAGACAAAGCAGGCTCCCAGGGACAGATTCGAGACCCCCGGGTGCTGATGACTGCACATTTTCGTGCTACCACATAAAGCATCAGCAAGGGTCTGATGATGAACTCCAGAAGGAAATCTTTGTGGATTTTAAGAGGTCTATTTTGTTTACAGTTCTGGACAGATGACACTGTTTTTCACAAATTATAAAGATTCTTTATATTTTATATCTTGTGTTAGATCTCTCTAGACAGTTGTTTTTTGACATATAGTTCAGAATGAAATTTTCTATCCAATTTATATATATAATATAACAACTCTAAAATAATGAGAATAAGTAAAAATATGTATTTTTTAAAATAACAAAACACCACCAGCTGTGCACTGTTAGCATATATGGGTAGAAGGATTTTAAATTCTGTAATATTGTAATTCCAAGTAGATAAAGTTGAATTCTCTCTATTTTCCATCACTATTACAAACATACATAAACACATATTCAAATATTTCCTTCCTTCCTTCCTTCCCTCCCTCCCTCCCTCCCTCCCTCCCTCCCTTTCTTCTCTTCTTTTTGCCTTCCCTCCACCCCTACAAAAATATTTATGCAAGACCTACAGTAAGCCAAGCTCTGTTGCAGCTTGGGACACATCAGAGAACCAAATGTGCATTCTAGTGATGAGTAAAATATTTTCTGAAACTCAATCTCTTCCCTACAAGATTATGATGGGAAACGACCAAATAGAATAGAGCAGAGTTCCTTCGCCTGTGTCCCTTTCAGCTTCCAGATAGGCATGTCCCCACGCACGGGAGGAACCCTTCCAGCCTCTTCTTGACGCTGCCTGGACTTGCCCAACTGGGGAGACTCCTAGGGCACAGTTAAACCTCATTTCTAATGTTGTCCTTATTATAAACAAGCAGAACAAAAACCCAGTGAAAACAAGCAAAGAAATAAATAAAAACGAGGTAACACCTAAAGAGAGTCGATTTCTCAAGCTGGAACATCTCACGAAGTCAATGATGTCAAAGTTTTCAAACTTCACCATCACGTCCCTAACTTCAGATCTGAACGATCATCGAGAATCGCACAAAGCCTATTAGCAGTCGGTCCCTCACATTGCTATAATTACCGGGAGTATTCCAAAGTATATTGTCAGTTCAGTTATTTTTAAATATTTCTTGCCATCTTGGGATTTTTTTTAATGAATTGAAATATAATTTTGAGATATAGGGAAGAACCTTTCCAGAATACAGATGCAGCCGTGAGTCACTGAGAGATAGGAAAGGCCTTGATCACGAAGCATTCTGTAGCTCCATTTTGCTTCTCTTCTTTGCTTCTCTTCTTTGATGTTCAGTTAATTCACTCAAGTCAGAATAATTTTACTTATAAGAACATTGATTAGGGGAATTACTATAAGCCTCCCCCAAATCACCTAATACTTAAATGAAATGTTCATTCTGTGTAACACATGACAACAAAATAATAATACACCAGGCAGGAGTAGATCACTGTATATGAATTTGCTGATTTTTGTAGCTTTAGTTATCATGTTTCTGGGTGAGGAAGAAAACTCTCTGAGGATAAACACTTTATCTGTATTTGTCCCGATCCCACATAATAAAAGCCGTATCATTCTCATTTCCATGGAAACTTCCATTCTCAACGCCCAGGGTTGTTTTTTATCCACTACTTTCCAGTTAGGAATGAGTGTAATCCTATTAGATACCCGTGGCCCCCAATCAGATATGTGTGCCAATCAATCAGACAAGCACGCCCTGCAAGCAGAGGTGTGAGCCCTCCAGTTAGACACCTGTATCTGCCTATTGAATATGCATGTCCTCCGCCAGACCAGCTCGGCCTTCTGCTACAAATGCAAGCTCCGCAGTTAGAATGCTCTGTCCTCTGACTGTACATGGTGGCCCCTCTGTTAGCTCTGCTGCCCTCCGGTATGACAGACCCAGCCGCAGTTAGGTGCGTCCTCCCTCCTATTTGACTGGCACACGCCTCATGAAGCGGGAGGAGCAAGCTGTGTGGTACACGCAGAGGCTCAAACAACCCCAGTAAAGGACTGAGGGTATCCCACGTCTTCAGATGGCTGCTGAGATCTTTCGGAGCCCTTCATCCATCTGCCAAGACCTGTCAGAAGAAAAACTCCCCCATGTGAGGGGGCTTAGGTTCTCCAGCGGCAGAAGAAGGCAGGTGCGGGAGTTTCGTCTTATGGAAAAAGTGAGCAGCTGCATGCTGCCTAGTTTGAAGAGTCTCGGTTGCCGGAAGGCAAAAAACGATGGGGGG
>NW_022631321.1:0-153873 GCF_010015895.1 Lontra canadensis
CTTTCTTTCTTTCTTTCTTTCTTTCTTTCTTTCTTTCTTTCTTTCTTTCTTTCTTTCTTTTTCTTTCTTCCTTTTTGTTGAGGTAGTTTCTAATCACTTCTAAGTTTGCTACCACTGGAGTACAGTGAAGTCCTGCATTTCATGGTGCCCATCTCCAGGGATGTGGCCTGTCTTTCCCCTGTGCTCTCTTCATACTGGTTCTTTTTATCTTTACTGTAACCTAATCTCTTGGTTTGTGAGTATCCACCATGGACTTTAAGCTTCTTAAGAGCAGGAACTAGACCTATTTACCTCTGATCGCCACACCTGGGTTTGGTGCTAACTAACTGTTAAAGAATGGAATGGCTTTATTATTATTAATAATTTTGATAGTGGTTTATTGCCACTAATAATTAATATTAATGAAGATTAATATAATCTTCTGACTGAACTCTGGTATTTTCCTGATTTCATGGGTTGCAAGCACAGAAAGGATTCGGAGCCTCTGACTCGGGCCGTGAGTGGATCTCTCCATGCACTTAAAAGACTCATCTTTGAAGCCCTAAGGACGGTCGTCCATGTGTGTCAGTGTGGGTCAGGAACGACACCAGGGATGTTTAAGCCTCTGTACATCACAGTAGAGGTCCTGCTAATTTGAATGCAAAATGAGGATGGATTAAAAAAAAATCAATTGCTGACATTGTTCAAAAAAAATTTTTAGAACCCCCACAATAAAACAAAACAAGAAGCTTGGCAGATAGAGCACATTTTTTAACTTCCAGGGCTGCTTTTTCAGTTCTCCCTCTGCTGGGGATCTGTCTTTCCATTTCTTGTGCTATTTGGGATGGTGCCGTCAACTCCTCACCACAGGAGCATGGACAATGGACAATGCCTTCATTCCAGGGCTTGTAGAAAGGAAAAAGGAGCCTGCCAGACACAGTGCCATGCCCATCTTACTGCTATTTCCTGCCTATAGGCAACACCTGGAGAGAAGGTCGTGATGTTCACTTGGCACAGGAAAGGTCTGGTGTTCCTCCCCAGTCTTGCTAAAGAGACCTCATTCATTCTAAATATTGAAGGGAACCAAGTGGAAAAGAACACCCTCGAGCCATCAGGCATGGGCAAAAACTTGTTCATGGATTGGAAACCTGGCTGAAATACTTCATGCTCTCTGAGTCTAGACAATGGTCCCGGACTGTTGACAGATGCTTTTGTGGACCCACCATCTTAATGGGGCTGTCATGGAGGCTGTGGTGTATCCTGCCCAGATGCCCTCTTCAGGAGCAAGGCACTCATTCCAACTGCTACCTACTGGCTGCTCACGGGTGAGTCCCTCCCCAGGAATACTGCCCCCCTCCCCACCAAGGAGCTGCCTTACCCAGGGTTGCAAATGCTCCCAGTGTCTCCTGGTTGCTTATGTGGGGTGCAAAGATCTGGCCCCCTGGCCTCTGGGCCCCAGGGCTCCTTGGGGGGGGGGCAGCAAATCTCCCACCGCAGTTGTATCACACTCGCTCTCTCCCTTACCCAATGCTGCTTCGAAGTGTGGTTTCCAAGCTACTCCCTAAAATCTTCCAACATGCCAACCTCTGACTCCAAGTCTGGTTGGGACTGGCAGCCCAATCTAAGGCAGGGACTCCCCATGGTCTACTTTACCGAGAGTTAAGTAGGCCTTCTGCAGATTTCCTGACGTTTCTTCTTCAATGGCCTCTTCGATGTCTTTGTTGATGAGCTGGAGAGAAAACCAAAGGCCAGCTGTTATTCCAGGCTTTGCTTTTGGCTTTGGTACTCGTGGGGTCATTTCTCTACAAGAAGCACTGAACTCTTCCAATTTGGACATGCGGCTTTAAGGAACCTATCCAGCCCTGTGCCTTACATGGCTGGGGATGGTGGCCCCCATTTGAGTAGGGGCTCTCATGGCTGATGACTTTTGACCTCTGGGGGGTCAGATTTGACCCCAGTGAGGACCACTCCCTTGGCCTGTATGCTCATCTATGAAATTGGGAGTGGGAAAACAATGAATCTATACTTTACATCTTGGTAATAGTTAAGTTTCCAGGGTCGTTCTTAAAATTCTTAAAATTCTTTTCGCTTCCCATTTCCTAGGAGGCTGTCTGTGGGGGCAATCCTCTTACCCGTACTGTTCTCATCTCCCGTGTCCTGAACTGGGGACTCAGCCACCCACAGTCTGGGCGAAATACGCAGTGGGGACTGTGAAGTTCATCATAAGAACTTGGTCTGATGTTTCTGATAGAATGGGGCTGCCTGGGCTGGGAGCCAGAGGGCTGACCACATCAAAATGCCACTTTCCTTCACTCGGCGGTGATTCCAAATGATCCCGTATTCACCATCGGCCCACCTATCACTCTGCACACCATTCCACGTTAGGTTTCTTTCCAAATATTTACAGAAGCTAAAGTTCAGAGTAAATGGTGACGGTGTTTCAGGCAAGGACCACCGGGGCCAAACTCAGGGTAGGCAAATAAAGAGAAAGGAGGGCTCTTGGTTGGGTCTGGGGACATGCAGTTAAGCATTAAGAATACTGAAACTTCTTTCGTAGAAATTGTTTTTTGAGGGTGTGACACAATTGTGGTTCCGTAAATAATCGGGGTCCTTGAGGACACACTGGTGGGGTGTGTGTGGTTTATTCCGAAAACACAAGTGGATAAAATATTCTTGGCAAAGAAAGCACAGTAGAGGTAGGGGAGAGGAGGAGGGTTGAGATTTAATGAGGCCCTGGTGCTTGATCTCCTTGTCAGGGTTTGACATCTAGAGGGCTGGTGTGGGTGATGGACCTCGACGGTGGGGACTGGCTTGGGGGGCTTTCAGTCCTGTCCCTTCCTTAGCTGTCCCTAGACTCTCTTCGGTTTGCTGCAGGAGCTGGTATTTCGAAAGGGACTGGTTTCACTTTCCCACGCACAGGGTTCTCGTTCTGCAGACTGAGATTGCATTTCAAGAGGACATCTTGCTCACACAGGTCTGCATTTACTAAAAAAATAATTCTCACATTAAACCGCTTTCTGTTTCCATTGTTAACGCTGGGCCAGAATAGTGCATTACATTTTCTGCAGACTCTCAGTCATACAACAGATCAAAACAGGAAAGAAGCTGTTCTGGGGAGGTGGGAGAGGGCTTCTGTACCCCAGCCCCGGGCAATATTGCCGGGTTTCTGCTTTCTTCCAGCCTTTTTGTCACACAACTCCAGGGGGGCACTGCTCACCTTGCCCCCTCTTGTCTCCCTCTCTCCTGCCCACATCCCCCTCCTGGGAGCTACCAAGGCACCCCCAGGGGCTCCAGGGAACACAAATGGAAAACAATGGACTGGCTCAGGCTATTATGAATCTCTTTTGCAAATGGCAGGCTTTTCACTGCAGTTACTGGAACACTTAATTGTTAGGGGGCTCTTTAGACAGATAAGGTTTTCCGATCTTAGTACAAAACACAGAGCCTGGGTTGGATTCCAGACAAGCCTCCGAGGCCTCTAGTTACCAGGTAGTATGCCTGTTGGGAGATTGTTAGAAGAATAGAGGAGACATTTCTTTTCAAGCCGATTCACCCAAAGAGACAGCATTCCCACAGAAGAACCCTAGGCTCTCTGGCTTTGGCCTAAGTGATTAGAGCTAGAGGCTCTGGAACAAGCTTCAGAACACAGAGAGGTGAGGGGAGAAGAGGTGACAGGCATGGTGGGGACACAATGTGCCTGGGTCTGGGTATGTGTACCTACAATTTATACTGAGCCCTGTGTAGGGAACACACTTCTGCTTTTTTTTTAAGATTTTATTTATTTATATGAGAGAGAGAGCGTGAGAGAGAGAGAGAGAGAGAGAGAGCACAAGCAGGGGGGAGGAGCAGAGGGAGAGGGGGAAGCAGAGTCCCCTCTGAGGAGGAAGCCCGATGATGTAGGATTTGATCCCAGGACTTGGGATCATGACCTGAGCCAAAGGCAGACCCTCAACCAACTGAGCCACCCAGGGGCCCATTACTTCAGCTTTCTAACTATACAGTTAGAAATATATCTAAATTGAACTATATATTTCTAACTATACAGGCCTTTTGTGGTTGGTCAACTTTGGGACTGTGATGTTCTCGTGTGGTGTCTCAGAGAGGGGGAAGGTCTGTTAAATGGCGGGGCTTTCTGAGAGTGTCAGTAGTTAAGGCTCACAGTTGGAAGACAAAGAAAGGGTAAAACCCTAAGTTTTCACGCCAAAATAAAAATTCACCTCTATGCCAGGATGACCTATGCCACATAACATACTCCCGTGATCTCATGCTAGCAGCTTACTGATTTTAGCCAGAGACCCATGGGAAGAATTATGAACCAGGATCTTAAGATCAGGGGAAACTCACGAAAATCAATGAGAAAGATCAAGATGGATGATGTTCTGGGAAAGCTTTTGGAATGATGAATAGGTAATATGTTAGAGCTAGTTTCATGTAAAGAATCATTAAATCAGTAAATTATCTTATTGTCCATTTGAACTTTATTGGGCACTGACAGTTGCTAGTGTTTATTGAGCACCTACTGCATGCCAGGTACTATGCACTTTACTACTATTAACTCATTAATTAATTACTAATCCTATGAGGTAGGCACCATTATCATCCCTGTTTTACAGTTGGGGAAACTGAGGCACAGAATCCTTAATAACTTGCCCGAGGTCATATGGCTAATAGTCTAGAGCAGACCTTTTAAATTTTAACAACGCACCAGAATCACCTGGAAGTAGGACCCAAACTCCAGAGAATCTGATTTAGTAGGTCAAAGGTGGGGGCTGAGAATTTTCTCTCTCTCTTTTTAAATAAGAGAATTCTCATTTTTAACATGTTCTCAAGTGAAACTGATGCTGCTGTTTGGGGATTAATTTTGAGAACAACTGGCTTGGAGGGTATCCTTGCAGGTGGCCTGTAGTTCAAGTACACACACACATACGCACGCTCCCATGTACGTGTGTTTCCAGAGTGATCACCAATGGCAGCCATCCCCCGGAACTCCAGCCATGGCCCCAGCCATGTGGGAAGAAGGTGTAGGTCATGGAGAAGTCTTCTAGCTCAGAGTCTATATAGTTCCAGGAGCAGAGGCCAAGGGAGTGCAGGGTCAGCTGGCTTTGATCATGACTCTGGGCACGATTTGAAAGCAGAGGGCCTCAAGGCTTATATACAGTAATGATAAAATTCCTAAGCTTTATTGTCTTTTCATCTGCTGGCAACACACAGGAAACACTATTTCGAGTGAGGAGCGGCCAGCTCCAGCCGAGGTAGAGGCTGGGGCTGGGGAATCTTGTAGTTCTCGTCCACTCTCTGCTACTGGCTTGCTGTGTGGTCCTGATAAGTTACAGATGGCGCCTTACTCGTAACAAGACTTTCCTTGTCCAACAGTTGTAGGTAACAATGGCTGCTCAGCCTACATTACGTTGCACTATTGTTGTGACACTGAAATGAGACATGGGGCACAGAAGTGCTTGGAATGGTTAAAAGCACTCTCCAAGTATAAAATGGGAGACAGAAAATCTGACATTCCACAAAAAGGCTTCTTGCAATTAAAGATTGATTTTCAGGGTAGGACTCAGCACTAAATGCCTTGAGATAACGAACTCCTCTTCTTGGCTTAAAATTATCATTAGATAAAAAAAATAATTGTTATGAAAGTCATTTATACACATCTTTTCAGGAGCCTGTCTCTGAGGTAGATGCCATCTGTTGTGGGAGTGGCAGGCACGTTGTCAGCTCAGCTGTAAATTGGAATAATAATGAGAGAGAACGTTTGTGTGCCTACCACATGCCACGTACTATTCTGAGCCTTTTACTCGTATCTTATTTAACCCCAAAAAGAATCCTGGATGATAAGGATTGTAAGTAAAGTAAGGGCGTAAGTACAGTAAGGATGATAAGGATTGTGGTCCCTGTTTTACAAATGAGTACAGGGAGGTCGGGTCACCTACCAGTGATAGGACCAGGATTTGAACCTGGATGCTGACTCTAGGGCTTTGCTCCTCAATGTGGCTCTCCTCTGCTCGCCTGGTCTCGGTTGGAAAGCGGGGTTTCCCAACCTCGGCACTGCATTTGGGCTGGATAATTCTTTGCTGTGCTGCCCTGGGGGGTGTTTAGTGGCATTGCTGGCCTCAATCTACTAGATGCTATTAGTACAGCCTCCCCACCACCCAAGTGACACCCCGGAATGTTTCCAGACGTTCTCAAATATCCCTTGAGGTGGGGGAGAAGCCAAATCACTTCTGATTAAGCATGACTGTTGTCAGAGACCCCCCCCCCCCCCCGCAGTTCCTGATCCCTGATCTTCTTACAGAGATAAGAAGTTTTAGTGTGAACCCTGTTACCCTAGGACTTGTTTACTTACGATCTGGTAGGCTTGAAAGGTGGCACGTAATTGCTTGTGGCTCCTCTTGGCCAGGACTTCGGTGAAGGCGAGCTCGTCAGTGCCCCAGCGGCCTTCCCCTGCCTTGCGGGCCAAAAGCAAACATTCTGAAAAAAGCCTTTTGCAGGAAGACTGAGTATCCTGTTCTGTGACCAGGCCTCACTGGCAGGAAATTATAAAATATACACCGAATAGAAGTCAAGTTGATCGACGAAGCACTTGAGGCTTTCACCGCGAGTAGACTTCACATATTTATGTATATTATTCATGCCCTCCCTTGTTCCAAAGTGGATCTGATGTGGTCAACTCTGGAGTGCAGGAGTAGGAACAATTCTTAGGGTTTCACGAAGACCGTGTATATGAAGAACTATTTTAAAGATCATACTTATTTCTCAAGTAACTCCTACTTTCATGACATAAAGAGACATTTGCGGAAAATAGCGCTAATAAATTTTTAAAAAGAGAAAGAATGAGCTGAGGCCTGCTGGCCGGCCCACTTACATCATACAGATCTTTGGCATCCTGACCAGCTAGATCTTTGTCCACGTCATCTCCTTCATCACGATCAGCCTAGAGAAATTGACACGTTGTTATTAACTTGAGCTCCTGCTTGACCACAGAAGACAGAAAGAGAAAGTCCTGGAAAGCTGGGGGCCATCTCAGAGGGGTGGCGTGGAGGAGGTGGGAGCCCGGCAGAGCCACAGTGTTGCTCTTTGCTGCCATCTTTAGGGCACAACTGATTAACAGAGTAACTTCTGAGATGACACTTGGGTTTTCCTTCTTGTAGGAACCAGGGTCACTCACAAACCCCAGGACCTTGAAGCAGGCTGAAAGCACCCTCATAATGTCCCCTAGAGTGACTTCATGGGAAAGTTAATAGTGTTCCTTTAAAAGTATCACTTTTCATCTCTTTGAGGTTCCTGGTACGAAGAGCCCTGAGACTTGGTCCTGGAAGGTCCTGGAAGTCTAAGCTAAGTAAGCCCTTTGTGGCAGGCAGAATTCTAGGACGACCCTGAGCAGCCCAGCCTTGCATGATCCCCTGCCCTTGCATGGGGCTATTAAGACCTGTGAATGTAAGCTGTCGCTCCCATGATTGTGTTACATTACTATACAAAGGAAGTTTTGCAGATATTATTCAAGTAATAAGTTGAGTTGATCAAAAGAGAAGCTCCCCTTAGTGGGGCTGATCTTACCTGTAGCAGGGACACCAGAATCTTTTTTAGGTTTCCACTGGTATCAGCTTTGACATCTGATTCAAGGCTCCTGTCAAATACTTTCGAAGAAGAAAAAGGGAGGGGAGAAAGCAGATGATTTCTTTCCCAGAGGTGTTTTAAAAGGAATGTTCTGTAAAATTTATTTTTTTTTAAGTTTTTATTTATTTATTTATCTGAGAGAGAGCGAGCGACTGAGTGCACAAGCAGGGGGAGCAGCAGAGGGCAGAGGGAGAAGCTGACTCCCCGCTGAGCCAGGAGCCCGATGCAGGGCTCCCATCCCAGGATTCTGGGATCATGACCAGGGCTGAAGGCAGACGCCTCACCAACTGAGCCACACAGGTGCCCCAAAAGGAACATTCTTTACCCAAAGTCAGAACAAAAAGTCACTTACACCTTTGATAGGCTTCCTTAATGGCGATGATCTCCTAGGAAGAGTAGTAAAAGAAAAATCATTACTCCAAAGTCGGATGATCAGTAGGAACCACATAGAGGGAAGGGGCCGGAGCCTGACTCTGGACTCAGGATGCCTCTAGAACTTCCTCCAGAGAGAACCACGCCCTGGCTCAGGGGCCTGGGGCTGGCCTGGGTCCCTGGAGGTGTGAAGAAGCCCCTTGTGCAAACTTTCCAAGCCACACAAGTGACACGCGCACTCTCCTTAGTTAAAAGCAAAACTACTAGCGCCAAGCTCACATCTGACCACCACCGCCTCACCCCATCCCACGTCCCCATCCCCACTCCGGTCATCAGTGCCAGGAGTTCAGTGAGTATCTGCCCAAGGATCCGTCTTCCCCTTTGTACAGGGATGGATGCGCTACTGAAAATATATAGCATTGTTCCGTGAATGCGTTAGGAAAGTGCCATACTGTATATGTTGTTCTTTGACTTATTTTTTCACTCAGTAAGATGCCTTGGAGATCCAGCTCTGTTGATGCGTAGTCACCGGGTGGTTTTTCAGGGATACAAAATGTTCCATCCCATAATAAGCCACCGTTCATCCAGCCAACCTCCCGATGGCTGGACATTTAGGTTGTTTCCAGTTTCTCTCTACCCGAACAGGCTCCGTTCAGTCCACGGTATGCTGTGTGCAGGAGGGCAGGCCTCTCTCTAGAGTGTGGAGTGGGAAGATGTGCTTTTTGTGTTTCAATGACTCGCGCTGAGTGGCCCCTTCGGGGGCTGCCTCAGTTTACATTTAAGCCAGCTGTGTCTGAGAGCAGGCGTTCCCCCCAAAGCTTCACCAGGAAGCTGTTTAAGAGAGTCAGCAGGCAGCCGGGGGTGGGGGGGAGGTGGGGGCAGGGGAAGGTGAGGAGCTTGCAGGGACATGGGGGGACACAGGGGCTGGTGGGGGCTGGCCACTTGTGGCCATGCAGCTCTTCCCGTTCTCCTTCCAACCCACTGCCGGGACAGGTCTGAACCTGAGGGCTGCTCTCTCCCGACTTTTCTTCTCTCTATTGTCACATCTCCTGGATCCGGGGGGAAAAAGAGCTTGTTTGTTGTTTGAGAGCAGGGCTTGAAGGAAACTAGATTGAGGGGGAACCACATGTGGTCAAATAAGAGAAAAATAATGACTGGAACCTTGCCAAGGCAGGCTGCCGACTGACCCCATATTGGATGCCTCCTGTCTGGGACTGCGCTGTTTCCAGAAGGTGGGGGATGTTGAGTCAGGAACGCTGTGTAACTCCTGGACCAAACTGACAGCATCCTCCTTTGCTGACCCTTCCCCATGGGCTGGTCCTGAATGGAAACTCCCTGAAATGGAGGGTTTTTATTCTCTTGTGGAAAGAAGAGAAGTCCAGGGATGCTTAGGAAGGGGGTTGAGGCTATAGCTTGGAGCATGGTTGTGCTTCAAGAAACTTGCTGGACAGCACAGGCTGAGCAGAAGGAACCAAACCAGGGTTGTCTGCACTCAAGGCTTTGAAAACAGCATTTCAGCATCAGAGCTCTGTTGAAGCTTTTCCTTGCGGTCTGCTCCAAACGCTGCTTCTGTTTCCTAGCTGGAGGCTTCACGAATGTTTGGAATTTCTGCCATTTTCCTTGCTGTACTTCCCCACCCTACATGACGCGTGGTTGTGGAAGAGGGAAGGGGTCTCCGAATAATGATTTGTGGACCCGGTCTGCTCTTGATGAGTTCCCTGGGCCTAATGGCTTCTGGGACCAACAACAAGGCTTCTACCAAAACCTTCACAAAGGCTCTTTCCAGCTCCTGAAACAGCAGCGTGTGCCCAAGGGACGGGGGCGAGGTATGCTGAGAGAAGCAGAGGGAAACCTCCAGGAAGGTGCCGGCAGCCAGGAGCGGTGTCACTGGGATCCTTGTCTGCACCACCTGCCTCCGTGCCTCTTGGCAGTCCTACTTACACTCTATGCTAGATGACAACCGCGGACAAGGCAGCTGCACAAGCGCGCGTAGACCACGCATTGTGTTATTTGTGCCAGAAGACCTGCAAACCCAGGCTGGGAAGAGCAAAGTAGAATCTTGCCTCCTGCATATATAACTATGCACTCCTTTAAGAAAAACAAAAGCTACGTTGACACAGCTGTTCTGGAAGGATCTAGTCTGTCAAGCCAAGGGCAGCAACACCAAAACTGACAGCCAGAAGATTGGGAGAGAGATCTCTCCTGCATGGGACAAGCAGACACGTTTCTGTCTGGATGCTGGCTCAGCGCCCGAGTGGAATGCAGGGAATCGTTTTCCTTCTGGCTGCTGCCACCGTCTCTGACGGACACATGGATGCTCCCTCAGGGGCTGGGGCTGAGGGCTTGGCTGGAACTAACCTTATTGCTTCTTGTGCACAGGACCTCGATGAGCACCGCCTCATCTGTGCCCAGACCTTTCATGGCCTTTTGCAGTTGCCGGGCATCGTACTCGCTGGGGCGGTCCAGAAGGGCCAAGGCTGTCTTCTCGAAGTTGCCACTCAGTTCACTCTCGAACACCTCCTCCAGGTCCTGTAGGAAGACAGCAAGAGCCCTGACTGGGGAGTGGCCCAAAGCAGAGGGACAGGTGTTGCTCTCCCCTCTGCATGGCCTCAGGGTCAATAGGAAAACTTCCATGGACACTTAGGGAGGGGAGTGAGGGGACAGAGCTCTATTGGCTTGAGTGACCTGCTCTGGAGGACACTGGTGGCAGTCACCTTCCTAGCCAGAGACTTCCTATCCGTTTTGTCCCGGGACTGGCAGAGAGGCAGAGAAGATCCCTTGCTTAAGGCTAACATTTGCTGGACATTTTAGGGTTCAGAAAGACTTCTCCCTGATCTTCAGAACAGCCCCAGCAGGAGAAGGATTGGCATTATTCCCATTTACTGACCTTAAAAAAAATGAAGGACTTGCCCCCAAACACTTGTTCGACTAGAAAGGACTGAACTCTGGGTTTGTTATCTCTAAGGGGGGGTCAGATCCTTTGTCACCCAAATGGGAATGGGTTTGAGAGTGAAGGGGCAACAATAAAGTAGCCATCCTTGCAGGCGCACAGCAGGAATAACGGGGACCGTCCTGAGCTCACTACATGTCGTCGCTTTGGTTAGCTTGTTAAACCTGAACAGGAGACACGTGCGGAAGCACTCAGGTAGGGAGAAGAAACGAAGTATGTGAAATGCCCACTGGTATCTGTTTTCAGCAAGTGTCCATCATCATGGGTATTTTCTGGCAAGTGCCTCTTATTATAGGTAAACTGCCTGCTCCTACCAGTGTCTCTCTGACGTGATGGGTTAATGATGAAAGGGACAAGACTTGGTATTCAGTCTAACTAGAGTCGCCGGTGCCCCCAACGTCAGTGAAGGACCTCAAAGCAGGACCTCCCTATCCAGATGGAGCCCTGTGGGTCAGACCAGCGGGGTGGGGGAACCCCTGGAGCAGCTAGCATCTTAGGAACCCAAATCACAGCACAGAGTGGGTCTGGCCACTTGGCAACGCGGCATGATGGCTAACGACATGGTCACAGCAGCCGCGTGACTTTGGAAATGTATTTTCGCCAACTGTCCGTTTCCTGCTCTGGAACATGGGGGGATAATAAGACTCCCTCCTTAGGGTTTTTGGGAGAAATAGCAGAGACAATCTGTATAAAACCCAAGCACAGTGCCTGGCACACTTTAAATGTTCAGTGAGTGAGTGTTATTATTATTCCGTGCTGCAAGGAACTTTCGAAGAATGGACTCATCAGCTCTTTCTCACATGAACCTCTGAGCTCTGCGCCTGGGAGAAAAACCTCGAAAACTTTGTCTTATGGGATCTGCAGTCTCATGAGGGGGCATTACAGTGGTATTACTGTATTACTGGTATTACTGTCTCTGTCTTAAGGCTCCGTCTAATGCTGCATCCCGGGAAGGCAGGCCTGTGGTCAGTGCCCCACAGTGTGGACCCACCCGAAGACTGGACATGACTTTCAGGCCAGACGGCCATTGTATAGAACTGGAGGGGAGAGAAATCCCAGCTGCCTACTCTTCCAAGCCACAAGCACGAAAACAAATTCCTGTGTGTTTACATTCTGTTTGGACACAGAAGCTGGCTCGGGATATCTTTGCTCTAATCCTGGTTTTCCTGCTCACTAGCTGTGTCACCTTAGGGTGCGTGTTCTCTTTGGAACTCCGTTGACGGGGGGACCTAGATTGGTCCCTTGCCAGGGTCTTTGAGCTTCAGATGTTGTGATTCCAGACCACCTCCTTGGCAGTCCCAGCTGTCTGAAGCAGCCGTGAACTGGTGCATAAGTAAATGATGGGCACGTGTTGGTGTTGCAAAGTTTGAAGCTGGAAACGCCCAACTGACCTTTAGCAAAGCCCCTAAGTCCTCACCTCGAGCTTATTTACTCTGCTTTACCCTCAGGCTTAAGAAGCCTGAACTGACTTTCCATGAGGGCAGGGTGGGAGGTAGACGGGGCACACGAGAGGCTGCTATGGTTAGGCACGCCGACGAGGATGAAAGTTCAATGTCATTCAACTCCGTTCCATGCAGCTGAACTTACTTTGGTAAGTAATTACCAAAGTAAGTAAGTAAGTAATTCACTTACTTTGGTCAATGTTTTCAAGGAATGACATTGACAAGCCCGACCGAGAGGAGAGTTGCGGAGAAACTGTAAAAGCACAGCCATCTGGGCCACATAGTGCGGAAAGAAACAGCTCCTCTCATGGCAATGGGTTCTTTAGGAGTGGACGCTGGCCCCGGACTCAAAAGAGTGGGATTGGACTGTCGGCTATTTTCCTTACTAAACATGTGATTTTGTATGAGTCATGTATGCAGAGGAGCTGCAAGTTTCCTCTCTGTAAAATGGAAACAGTCAAACCTAGAATAGCTTCCTTTTACTGACAGGTGCTGTTATTAGGCTGGCTGATTCTCTCAGCAACCTGGGAAGAAAGGTAAATTACCATTTTCATTCTGTGTGTGAGGACACCAGGGTCTAAAGAGATTGTTGCCTGCCCAGTGTCAAGTAAGTAAGAAAACCCATTTCTCTACCTATTTATACATAGAGGGATTGAAACTGTAAAGGTTTTATAAATATGGATTCAAATATAGCATAATGATCAATATTCATTTTGTATGCTAATAATTCTAATGACATTAGGAAAAGGTTAAATTGTGTCCATCCCACATTAATAAAGAAAACAGAAATCCTAATGCATACTTAAAGATTTCTATATGTAACACATCAGCAACAACAAAAAGAAGGAAGAAAAGAAACATGAAAAAAGAAAACACGTGTTCATGTTTAATGAAATGGAGGTTTGTGTTTTGTTTGCTTTTTTTTTTTCTAGTTTTCTGTCATAATCACTTATGAAGAATGAATCATTCTTGAAGATCAGTGAATAGATGAAGAATTCTTGTATGAAGACCCACCTGTGAAAACCAGGTCCCAAGTCCCTGGCCTATCTGTATGGTAATAAGTAGAAATGGTCCAAATGAGTGGGAAAATGACAGAGGGATTATAGAATAAGGAAGTCGATTTTCAGAAAGGGTTTAGGAATACTGATTCTGTAGGCTATTAAGTTAACAACACAATTTCAGTTTTTCTGTAATCAGTTAAAATTGTAAAGAGTAGTTTCACCTTGTTTTCTCTTGAGCTAACTCGGTAAAGCTTTAAAGATATTCTCTGCTGCCTTGGGAGTGTAGAGCAAGCAGAGACCGTCTAGGCCAAGGCTGTGTGTGCCTGCTTGCAAGGACCCTTGGAATCACCTTGCCATACGTTGCCTTGTACTTCTGCTTGATTTGTTGCCTCTCATCAGATGTCCTGCTTGATAATATCTCAATGATGGCTGGTTCATTGGTTCCTAAAGTGCAGGAGAAAGACACAAGGCCAAGAGTGAGTAAGAAAGAAGATGGAGGGGCGCCTGGGTGGCTCAGTGGGTTAAAGCCTTTGCCTTCAGCTCAGGTCATGATCCCAGGGTCCTGGGATCAAGCCCCGCATTGGGCTCTCCGCTCAATGGGGAGCCTGCTTCCCCCTCTCTCTGCCTGCCTCTCTGCCTACTTGTGATCTCTGTCAAATGAATAGATAAAATCTTTAAAAAAAAAAAAAAAGAAAAGAAAGAAGATGGAGGTTGATTTTGGTTAATTCTCAGGAAGCTAGGACCGTGGTCAGAGGTTCTGGGGGGAACTTAGATGGACCCTTCAGCATTAAAATCTTGTGGAGAAGTGTATTCTTTTCACTCACTAGAGAAATATCCATGGAGGCCTCACATTGTGTGAAGCACGGTGCTGGGCATTTTAGGAGAAAGAGGAACGGGTATGGCCTTAATTTCACTCCTAGGTATATACTCAAGAAAAATGAGAACAAACGTCCACACAAAACTTGCACAGGAATGTTCACTGCTGCATCATTCATAATGGCTAAAAGGTGGAAACATCCTGAATGCCCATCAGTAGACAAATGGATGAACAAATGTGGTATGTCTAAACAACAGAGCATTATTTGGCCAGAAAAAGGAATAAAGTAGTGATATATGCTACAATTCGAATGAACCTTGAAACATCCTGCTAAGTGAAAGAAGGCAGTCACGGAAGACCACACATTATGTTATTCCATCCCTACGAAAGTGTGGAATAGGGAAATCTATAGAGGCAGAAAGTGGTGTGTGGGGATGGGATGGGTAGGGGGTAATGAAAGAGTAGGAGGTTTCTTTTTCAGGTGATGAAAATGTTCGAAATTGACTGTGGGGATGCTTTCACATATCTGTAAATATATTAAAAACCACTGAATTGTACACTTTGAATGGGTGAATTGCACGGTATGTGAATTTATACCTCAGTAAAACTGAATAATCTCAAAAAAAAAAAAGGTGTGGTCTGTTCCTTGGTCTCCATGTACTTCAAACTGAATGGAAAAGATTAAAATATAGGCCCTTGGGACACCTGGGTGGCTCAGTGGGTTAAGCCTCTGCCTTCGGCTCAGGTCATGATCCCAGGGTCCTGGGATCGAGCCCCGCATTGGGCTCTCTGTTCAGCAGGAGGCCTGCTTCCTCCTCTCTCTCTGTGATCTCTGTCAAATAAATAAATTTAAAAAAATAAAATAAAATATAGGCCCCGATTGCTACAAGATCAAGTCCACCTATAACCCTGTCCATCTCAAGAAAGAAGTCCTAATGAAGGTTTTTCCCGCTCTGGGGGTTTTGCGCGGCATCATGGGTAGTTGCCTCTTTAAACTTCTGACTATTACATCTTTAAATTACACTTTTTCTAAAAAGTTTTTTTTTCCTGATGCTCAAAGCAGTGCATACTCATTGTGGGCAACTTAATCAGTACCAAAACCTATAATGAATAAGAAAGAGGAGGAGAATATTCTTTTTAGAATATCCATAGAGACAGGGTTGGAAAAATGCTCCAGGTACTGAAGGTATGGGAATGAGAAAATGGCAAACCCTGAATTACATTCTTCAGCCCGGATTCATATAAGGCCTCTTCCTTTACTGACTGTACGATATATATATGTATATACATATACATACACATATATACATACATGCATACACATTGACACACCATTGACGTTGAATAATACAGGGGTTGGAGTACCAATTCCCCTTGCAGTAGAAAATTCATGTATAACTTGTGAGTCTCCAAAAACATAAGGATTTAAGTAATAGTCTACTGTTGACCAGAAGGCCTACTGATAACATAAACAGCCCATTGACATATTTTTGTATGTTTTGCGTATCATATATTATATTCTTACAATAAACTAGAGAAAAGTAAATGTTACTGAGAAAATCATAGAGAAAACACATTTATAATACTATCAAAAATCTGCATATAAGTGGACCCATTCAGTTCCAACCTGTTGCTCAAGGGTCAACCATATATGAAGATCTCACTAAGACATTAAACACATGATTTTGCTGACATTTTGCAAAGGACAGGGGCTGAATGAGTTGATTAAAAGAAAAAATGCTATGTTTCTATTACTCAGATTGATCAAAATCATGGAAGGTGGTAGCTGAATGATCGAAGTTTGAAAGCCTGTTACAGAATGTCGACTCTGGCCACAAAGAGTCGGTGAGAGGGCCACATGAGGACGGAGGAGAGGAGAGATGTGTCTCTAAACCCAGAAACAGCTGAGGCCACCAGAAGCAGAGCAGAAGCCTGGGGCAGGTCCTTCCTAGTGCCTTCAGTGGGGAGGACGGCCTGCCATCTCCTTGACCTCAAGGCTCTGGCTTCCAGGACTGGGAGACAGTAGGTCTCTGCTATTTGAAGCCATGTGGTTACTGGTTCTCGTTATAGCAGCTCTAGGAAACTCATACACCTGCTACCCTCAGCAGCATCTTGAGATTTCAAGAAAGCAGCCCCAAACCCTCTCTTCACAACCAGCGTCTGGAGAGTCCTACATTGGCCTGTTCCCACTCCTACTCCTGATGACCGCTCCCTATGACCTGCATGGGTTTGGTCACTTTTGAAGGGACCTGAATTAGTTGAACTTGTGTGATCACTCCTACCCAGCTGAGCGATCAGAATCCACAAGGAACAAGAGGTGGTAGATGCCTTTGATGCCTTTTGGTGAAAGGAGTAGGGGGAAGACAAATCTGGGCCATGAGTGTGGGG
Organism: Lontra canadensis; assembly: GCF_010015895.1. Lineage (NCBI taxonomy): Eukaryota > Metazoa > Chordata > Mammalia > Carnivora > Mustelidae > Lontra > Lontra canadensis. The sequence continues at coordinate 16,570 of NW_022631321.1, forward strand.
AAGGTGCAGAAGTGGGGGCATCACTGTAGAGAGGGGCAAGGGACTAAAAAGACTCTCTTTCTGTCTTTGCTGGCAGGGGCTTAGGAGTTTTACCCGTGTCTCGCCTCGGGCACCGTCCCCCTCAGCAGCACTTGGGGAGACGGGGATAGGAGAGCCACGGGCCGGTCCTGGCAAGCCACTAGCTTTGTGTCCTCAGACTGTTCATGTAGTCTCAGGGATTAGTTCCACCTGCACAACTCTGGGAAGACCTAGCTGTTTGATTCCAGCTGGAGAAACAGAAAATTCTAGGATGAGCTCACCTATGAGAGAGTGGTGATTAATCACCACCTAGTTCTGGGTCAGTTCGAGTGCTGTTACTGATGTTGTTCCTCTGAATTTTTTCCTGCAGCTCCACCTTGGTGACGGGTATCCAATTACTTGCTCTGTAACTTTTCTTTTTTAAACTTCTGAGTGCCAGAAATCCACTTTAGAAGGGATTTCTTTTTCTCACAAAGCTCTCCTGAATCAGCCCCTTTATTTCTATGAGGACGGCTCCTGCCTGGGTCGAGGATCTGTGCATCTCAGACTTGGCTCCCTGCCGGTGTCACCCCTGGAAGGAATCATCCTACTTTCACCTGGGAAGGTGGCCTTTCCTACTTCCCAGGTGGCCCATCACCAGCCTGTGCCAGCCAGGAATCTGGGGCTTCTCCCTGGCTCCCTCTTTCCCCTCACCCCATATCCAACTAGTTACCATTAAGATCTCACGATTCCACATCCTTGGTATCTCTCAGACCCACTCATTTCTCTTCAGCTTCACCTCTGTTGCATTGCTCAGCACAATCACGGATACCCAAAGGGGGTTCCTGCGTTACACACACCTTTTCCAACCAGCATTCACTAGCCCCAGAACATGCTTCCTTATGAGCAGCTCGCCTGCTCATTCTTCTGTATCAAAGTTATAATATCAGGCCCTTCAAATCCAGAATAGAGTCTCAACGCTTCCGTAGGGCATATGAGGCCTTTTGGAGTCGCTTCTACTTGCCTTTCAAAGTCACGTGCCTCCCGTCCATCCTCTCCCAGCTTCTCCATAAACCATGGGCAACTGTGAGAACAAGCAACACTTCCTTTCTCACCTCTGGGTCTTCACATGGGATCTTCCCTCTACCTGGGACATGTCTTTGACCCTCACCTTTGCTCCCACTCCTCCTTTAGGATTCAACTCAATGCACTTACTCAGAACAGATGAAGCATTCTGCCTTCTGTGTCCCTCACGTGGCCATGGGACAGGGTGGTTCGCTCACTGCTGTACCCACATAGAAACCTCTCAGTATTCATCAGACAAGTTGTTGAATGAGTGGATATTTAAATGCATGCAATGAATGAATGAATGAATGAGTGAGTGAATAAATACTTTTGGATAGCGTTCTGAAGGACCTTGTCTCTGCATTGGTGTAAGCGGCATGGGCCACTTGGGTGGGCTCTTTGGAGGAAAGAAACTGGAAATCTTCTACTCTGATGCCAGAGTCAACCCATATCTGGATAATTCAAGAAAGTCAAATTTTTTAAAATAATGTTTTTTAGATTTTCCTTCCTGGAATGCTGTAGAAAGTGAGACCAGGGACCAAAGCCGTTCTGGGATGGCTCAGCAGGAGCCTGGAGCTTGGGGGAAAACCTGGAAATTACCAGATTTCCCTCAAGCCCTTTGAATCTGGGTCTCAGGTTTATCCTGGGAGCCTTTCCCACTACCCGACCAAGGAGTGATTTACTGAACAATGACCTCATTTTACATTTCATAATATGTGTGTCATATAAGCAGTCTGTGCTGCTGAACAATTTCCTGTAAACATTTACAATGGTTTGAGGCACTGGGGCCAGGCTCCAGTGGTTCTGGGAAAGACTTCTTAAAAACAAGAAGGAACCTCAGCCCTGCCTGTGCATCAGACACTGAAGGGTAATTAAACAGTAGAGGTCAGGCCCAGGGTGATCGGCCTCCTCGATTTTGCTCTCCCAGCAATTTTCTGGGAGGAAACTGAGCTGAGTTCCAGCAGGAGGGAGGCCGTTGAGTTTGAAGTGCCCTCTGCTTCACACCCGGGTCCCGTGTGCCACATGAGGGATCTGGGAGGCATGCTGTGGGCGGGGGCTCGGCTTCCCAGTCCCTTGGTGTCTCTTTTGCAAATGGGGGTGTAGGGAAGGTAGAGGAAGCCATGAGTGGGAGAACCTTGTCTGCCAGGAAGGTCACTGCTTTTCACTTGCCCACTGTATTCATTTCCTGAGGCTCCCATAACAATTACCACAAACTCTGTGGCTTAAAACAGCAATGTATTAATACCCTCATGACTCAGAGGCCAGAAGTCTAAAATCATGATGTCAGCACGGCCACACGACCACCAGAGGCTCTGGGGTTAAATCTGTTCCTCGCCTCTTCCAAATTCCAGAGGCTGATGGCAACCCTTAGCTCAGCTTCTGGAATATTACTCCATGCTCTGCTTTGGATCCACATGGCCTCTCCCTGAGTGTCTGCTTCTCTTCTGCCTCTTTCTCTCATTCTTCTTTTTTAAAAAATTTATTTATTTATTTAAGTAATCTCTACATCCAACATGGGACTCGAACTCACAATGCCCACCATCAAAATTGCATGCTCCACTGACTGAGCCAGTCTTTCCCTTTTAAAGACACTTGTCAATGGATTCAGGGCCCACCCACGTAATCCAGAAGGGCCTTCTCAAGGTCCTTAACTTAATTACATCTGCAAAGACCCTTTTCCCAATTAAGGTCACATTCACGGGTTCTGGGTGCACATATCTTTGGGGGGAGCACCATTCCACTGAGTCCACCCACAGTGATGCAGAACAAAGGCCGCTCAAGGGCGGGCCTCCTCGCTGCTCATACTGATCTGCTGGGCTTTATGGGGATTTTGGGTCTGAATTTATTGTTTGAAAGGAGCAGGCTAGCATGTAATGAGGCCCAAAGACGTGCTGAGCACAGTGCTGCCTCCTTATCCTCAGCCCCTCTCTGTAATGAGGCATGATTAGCCCCATTTTGCAGTTGAGAAAACTAAGGTCATGGCATCAGTAGGCACCTGGGCAAGGCCTCAAACCCAGGTCTGAGGTTCATTCCCATGCCTGGTGAGAGAAAGAGAGTTGGGCTTGGGATCACAAGATCTGAGTTCTAGACCCAGCTTCCCTCTAGTGTGGCTTGAGAAGTGTTAACTGGATTATGGATGGACTTTGCTCCCCAAAGTGCAGTCCTAGGACTCGTAGGACAAGCAACACCTGGGAACTTACTAGAAATGCAGGATCTCAGAAACTGCTTAGAACTACCAGTTTGAACCTGCATGTGAACACCCAGTGAGAAGTCGTGAACTAGAACTAGGGTAAACTCCATGGCAGCTTTTCCTTCTGGAGCCTCTTTCTGTGTTTCTTTGAGGGAGAATGACAAGCATCCTGTTACATTTCAGAAAGGATAATGGGTGCGGGGTCCACACTCTCTCAGGTTTAAGACATTCTCCTCAGAAGGGCCAGCAGAGGGACACGGAGTTCTAAGAGGAAGGCCCGACAAAGAGTGTCAGTGTAGGGAGGAGGATAAAAGGTTGCTCTGGGTTAACCAAGACCCAGACCACACACATAGTCAGGACCTAGGAAAGGAAGGGCACCAAAGAAACAAGGAAATTTCTAAGTTTTATGTGATTTGGAAAAATCAAATATTATTTTAGGATACAGCATTCTTATTTTGAATCCTGTAGGATTAGTGGGTGGGGAGTGCACAAAATCTTTTTGATTGAGTAGGGCCCCTAGATCCACTCTGCCTGTGGCTATGGGGAAATGAAGTATGGCTGGATCAAGTTGAAATGTTTTGTAAGTGTAGAATCCACACTATCTTTTGAAGACTTAATGCGAAAAAAAAAAAAGGTTGTCAAATATTAATAATTTTTAGATTGTTGAGATTATATTTTTGATACAGAATTGACTTAGCTAGTGTATATTATTAAAATTAATTTCATCTGCTTTTTAAAATTTGGCTTCTCAAAAATTTAAAATGATTTATATCATTCACCTTTGTGGCTATGGGACAGTATGACCCTAGACATGTGAAGCCAGCCCTGGCAGGTCTTAGATATCAATGAGATGGTTGCATGGTCCTGCAGACAAATCTTTCCAGTGATGCAGTTTTGCTTTGGCTTGGCACTTTTGGGGGTGGGGGGGATGGGTGAGCCTGGTAGTGGGTATTAAGGAGGCACGTATTGCATGGAGCACTGGGTGTGATGCATAATTAATGAATCTTAGAACACTGAAAAAATAAAATTAAATAAAAAAAAGATTTATTTGTTTGAGACAGAGAGAGAGAGGGAAAGGGCAGAGGAAGAGAGAGAATCTCAAGCAGACTCCCCGCTGAGCACAGAGCCTAACATGGTGCTTGAGCTCGTGACCTGAGCCAAAACCAAGAGTCAGATGCTCAACTAACGGAGCCACCCAGGTGCCCCTGGCTTATACTTTTTAATAGAGGTTGGAATTCTAGAATTCTAGACCTTCAACCAAATCATAGCTTTCCAAGATGGCCCTAGTTTCCAATCACCCTATCCTCATTTCCCAACTCTGTGACCGTGGGCAAGATATTTAACCTTTGAGTCTCAGCATTCTCATCTGTTGGACCATTAGAAGACAGCTTTACAGATTTGTTGAGAAGGTTACACAAGACGACCTGTGTGCAGTGCCCAGCTTAACACTTGGCACGTGGAAGGCGCTCTACAACAGTAATCAGCACAACAGTAGTCCCACCTTGAAGCCATATCCAAAAAGGAGAAGAAAACACTGGTTTTGGCATTCAGCAGGTGCTCCATCCGTGCTTTTTGAACTTAACTCACTATGTGGCGAAGAATGTGGAGACGTATCATTGAGTGCAGCTGAATTATGTCCACACCCACTTCACTCCTGTCTCCAACCCACATCCAGGTGTCAGGACCTCACTTGAGAAGCAGCAGGGAAGCACCTGTGGGTCTAGCTCAGCCACTCAGCAAGACTCAGAACTATAAACATCCTGCCATTTCCAGGCAAACATGGCTCCTGGCAGCTGTTGTCCAAATACAACATAAGCCAGGTCAGGACATGAGCAAGAAGCAGATCCTCTCTGCTGAGCTTTCTTCTTCTTCTTCTTCTTTTATTATTTTATTTTATTTTATTCATTTTGACAGACAGAGATCACAAGTAGGCAGAGAGGCAGAGAGAGGAAGGGAAGCAGGCTCCCTGCTGAGCAGAGAACCCGACTTGGGGCTCCATCCCAGGACCCTGAGATCATGACCTGAGCCGAAGGCAGAGGCTTTAACCCACTGAGCCACCCAGGTGCCCCTGCTGAGATTTCTTCTGGTGCCCTCCCCTCCCAAACCAAGCAAGCTAGTTGTCATCCTTCATTTCTAGCTCCCTCTCCCTCTGATTTACTCAAGAACCCTCACTATGTAGAAATCCCTTTTCCACTTTCGTACTAGACCTTCTCCAACCCCTACCCCCTTGGAACTTCTCCAGCATTTCTTGGGCAAGACGGATTATTTTATATTCATGTAGTTCCTTATATTGAAGCAAAATATCTCTTTTTAGAACTTCTGCTATGGATCCCGGTTCTTTCTCTGGAGTCACACAAAGAATTTATGGCCATATTTGTTCTACCACAATACTCATTCTTAGGGAAGTAAATCTTCACTGATTTACTTCTAAGTAAAAAATCTAGCACTTGTTTTTGCAAAACAATATGCCAAGTGAAAGAAGCCAGATGCAAAAGGTCACACGTTGCATGATTCCATTTATATGAAATGTCCAGAATGGGCAAATCTATAGAGACAGAAAGAGGACTATGATTGCCTGGGACTGAAGGGAGGAGGGGTTGGGGAGTCACTGCTAATAGAAATGGCCTTTTTGGGGGGCCACTGGAAAAGTTCTGGAATTAAAAATGATGTTTACCGATCCTGTGAATATACTACAACCCAGGTTTCTGGGATTAGAAATGTACTTCCTCCTTGGGTTTCAAAGCCTCTCCTCATGGCCATATTTCAAGATGCTCTCCCCTTCATCTCACCTTGTTACTGGGGTTACCTTCTTCCTGATCTCTTTCTTTGTCTCTTATTCTTAGTCATGCACTTACCTTAGGCATCAATGTAAACGGCTTCTCTGGTCTTGACCTTGGCCACAGTTTTATGTTTACTTGGTCTACTTCTAGATGCAGTTCCCAGATCCCTAATCCATATTTCATCAGTCCCTATTTCCTACCACCTTTCATGAAAGAGATCAGAGGGGCTTGGATGACATTAAGATTGCATGCTTACACTTCCCATGAAGTTTCTTCCACCTCAAGGTCAAATTCAATGTCATAGTATCCAATTTTTAACTATCATGTTGAATCTTGAAAAGCATTAGGATCTGGTTATAGTTTGGAGATCTTTTACAAAGAAAACGCTAGAAGTAATTAACTTGGGTTGCTTGGAATGCACAAGGTCATCTTTCTAAGATCATGGGAAAGTTAGACATGAGATCAAATTTAATCAACTTCTAAAATAAGTTAAAAAGCAAAATATATTTCATACCCATTCCTTTACAGGCTTTGTTCAGCTTTTTGGCATCCCGATCCACATCAAAACCCTGATGACTCCTTGCTTTGGCCTGGAGAAAATAATTGAAAAGGTTAGTGGACAATGTAGGCATTCTTGAATTATCTCTGAATGACACTGGTAGCTATTTGAAAGATGAAGAAGTCATCCAAATGAGGGACCAGCTGCCACTTTACACATGGTGCATGTGGAAATCAGCTGGGGAAACTCTGGCCTCAGAGAGATGACTGGTACTCCTTGGAGCCAGCTGGCCTTGGATGACCACTGAGAATGGGTCCCTCTGTTTGTAAGGACAATCAGCCCGAGATGAGATGTTTTGACATCAATCCTACCTTTGTGTGACTGCCTCTGAGACAGAGAATAATACAGTGGGTCAATGTCCTGGAATGCTAGTTCTCCTCTTTTGCCATGAGACACAAATAAGTCTAGGGAATAGTGTTGCCAGGCAGAAGCCAGGGTTCTAGATCTTATCACAGAAGCATCTGGTGACCCAGACTAAAGCTTTGCTATCCACCCAATGAGAGACCCAGTATTTAGTTTGCAAGACATACCTATGGGCCGGCAATAGCAGAGTTACTGGTTTTTACTGTTCTTTGGGGAGAGAATGTTCTGTTTATACACTAAGCTAGTGTTTCTCAGACTTTGGTCATTGGTATAATACATGCATAAATTTGTCCACAGCTATCAAAGTCTACATTATTATTATTTGGTTATTATTTTTCTTTCAGCTGACCTACTTGGTTTTTACTGAAAGTTATTTTAAAAAGGAAATCTATTAGCACTAAAATGGAAAAACAGTATTGGTTGCCCAAATGAAAGAGCAACATAAAAATAAATGTGTCACATTATCATATGATCTCCCTGATATGAAGAAGTTGAGAGGCAACGTGAGGGGTTTGGGGGTTAGGAAAGGAAGAAAATGAAACAAGATGGGATTGGGAGGGAGGCAAACCATAAGAAACTCTTAATCTCACAAAACAAACTGAGGGTTGCTGGTGGGGAGGCAGGTAGGGAGAGGGTGGTTGGGTTATGGACATTGGGGAGGGTATGGGCTATGGGGAGTGCTGTGAAGTGTGTAAGCCTGATGATTCACAGACCTGTACCCCTGGGGCTAACAATACATTATATGTTAATAAAAAATTAAAAAAAATAAATGTGTCACTATTAAAAATGTAAAGGTGTGAGGTTAATTGCAGTGACACAACTTGCAGCTTTGAACAGACCCTATGTTTTCTTAGTTCTTGGCCTTCCCTCACAGAGATTCTCTTTGATGACGTATGTCCCTTTCCTCCCATCCTTTGATGAAGGCTGGGGTAAGTGCCACTGTCTGCACTGCCCACTTGATCCTGCCTTTCATTTCCTTTGGCACCTCTGGGGAAGGAATAGGAAACCACGTAAGGCCCAGTAGACATATTGTGTTTGTCTGGCACTGCTGTTCCTTTGGGGGGCTTTCCTGTCCCCCATTTTATGTGTTTTCATTGGGGCCATCAGTCAAGAGGGTTAAAACCTCTTGTCCTGCCCTTGGGTGGACACAGACCCTGTCTGGCAGTTGTGACTGGCTCAGGAGTGGGAGTATAACCCAAGCCAGATCAGAGTCTTGTCTTCAGTTGATATGGAGATGTTGAGAGAGAGAGAGAGAGAGAGCGCTCTTCTGACTGGGCTTGTCCAGCTGAGAGAATGAATCTAGAGCAAAGCAAGGCAGAGACAAAAAGCAGAAATAAGGAGAGAGAGAGAGGGAGAGAGAGAGAGAGATTGAATAACACTGTATAAATTCTCAAACAGCAATGCCTGTTTCCTAACACGTCCCAGTTTTGTTAGTGAACTACCACTTTCTCAAAGTTAATGAGTTGGATTTCTGCCCTTGCACCAAGTGTTCTGACTCATATCCGAGGACTAGAGGAGGGCTGGCTTTGAGGCCTTGGTTAATTGAGAATCCTGTAATCCTAGAGCCAAAGGGGTCTTTTAGGACCACTGATCCCCTCTCAGCTGGATGGAATCACTCCATGGTCAGGCCCATCCTGAAGTCTCGATTTCTGAAGCATGTGGACAAGGGGAATTGCATTTGTTGAACGCCTGCCACATGCCCAACAACTTCTTCACTCACAGACCTTTCTTCATTCACCATCGTTTCTCACACTCCAAGTATGACCAGGACCATCTTGTTCAACTGAAGGACAACGTCTCCCATTTCTCTTTCCAAATTGCTTGTGTGGTGTGAGAAAGCTATCTGGTACTGAGGAAGGCTTGTTGGCAGGGTGAGCGACATCATTTGCAGGGTTCAGTGCAAAATGAAAATGAATGGCCTGGGTTTGAAACGGATTTAGAACTTTAAGGTGGTGGTATCAGAGCATTAGAGAGAGTGCGAGGCCTCTCTGGGTGTGGGGCCTGTGTGACTGCCCTGGCTACACACCAGAGAGGCTGTCCTGCCTATCGATGGAATTCTCTGAGTGTGGGAGTGTGGGGTTGGCAATCTCAGACTCAGAAGAGCAAATGGTGTCTTGGCTGTTCGTTAGGAGTATTTTCTGGAGGGTTCTGGTAGTCAGAATTGGACCAGAACAGCAGACACCTCTTTGTAACAGGCTGATTTATAAACTGTTCTTTCAGCCTCTTCGGTGCTGAGAAGGTAGGACTTCACAGAAATCGAGACAGACACCCAGGGCTCCGCGAACGGCTAAGCCGGTGATGCCCCGGCTGAGGCAGAGGGGATGGAGTTCAGCTGGGGTTATGTTTGCTCAGTCCCAGGCTGGCAGGGCTGCTGCTCCCCCAGAGAGACACATTCTTTCCTCCTTTGCACAAAGATGAGGCCAGGACTTGCAGAAGCCATGTGGAGACTTGCTCAAGATCACTGGGCCAGGTGATGGCTGACTTGGAGCCAGAGCCAGACTGGCTCTGTCAAGTCGAAAAGGACAATCCCATCCTTTCCTCCCCTGTTTCGGGAAGGTGGTTCAATGATACACGTCACAGAGTTATAGGAGCAGAAAGAAGGGGAATCTGTGCCTCAGAGCTTGACCCAGTCCTAGTCAATACCAAGTGTTGTTTGAAATTAAAAAAAAATTAATGTGAATTTCTATTAAAAGAGAAAGAAAGAAAGAAAGAAAGAAGGGAAAAAACCTTCTGAAAGTCTAGTTCATCCAAGGCTAAAAAACAAAGACATGTCTTTTAGTCCAAAATAACTGTGCTGTGGGGAAAGGGGGGCAGTGGGAGAATGTTGAACCTCATTTTAGGAATAAAGATAACATTGAGACAACTTTTTCCTTTTTTGCTTGATTGAAAGTGCAGTGTTTAGTCTTTCTAGGAGACCTCCGTTGGACTTCTAACCTATAGAAGTGTAAGATAATAAATGTATGTTGTCTTCAAAAAATGCAGCGTAAAAGTCTCTATCAGATGCACAACCATGGGCAGGGCAGGTGGAAATTAATCTTTCCCGGGTTCCTTCTAAGAACCACTCTTTGCCATGTTGCTTATCTTTCCTAATCCAAGGAGAATTCGGTCTTGTTCCTCATAACAGCGAGCTATTTGGTGCCATGATTCCAGAGTCAGAATCATGTGAGGGACTTATTTAAAAGGGGGAGGGAGGCAAGAAAACAGTGTGTTAGGAATTTCCCCCTCTGCGTGGCTGGGACAGCCTCCACAATGGACACATTCATCAGTGCCACCCAGTATTGATGCAAGGGGTGTCCTTGTCCAGTTCTGATGAGCTGGGGAACCACCTTCCCTGGAATGTATAGGGAGCGGACATTCCACCTCCATTGTTCATTGTTAGCAAGCCAGGCAGCTGCCTTTGGGGCCTTTTGAAACCTGAGGCCACTGAGCAGAACTTCCACGGGAAGCAGGTGTGCAGGAATGCACATCAGACACAAAAGGGGGGGTGCAGGGGACTCCGGCCTGAGGACAACCCCACCGTGAGGATCTAGGCAAATACACAATATTCCACCTGCTTTCTAGGCAACACAGAGGCAGAACAGCAGTCCTTTTTTTTTTTTTTTTTTTTTTCAATTTCTTCCCAGCATTTGCACTGACACTCATGAGACGCATTAAAAAGACACAATGTTAGATGCTAAGAAAAATGATTACAGAAGTCTGGGCTGTGAGCCCACGTGAATTCAAGTTTGAATGTGGTTCTGCCCCTTAGCAGCCATGTGAACTTGGGCCATTAACCTCTAAGCCCTCATTTTCTCACCTGTAAAATGGGGTCAATGTCTCCCTTGTTAAGATTTGAGGCTTACGCAAGATAACATTTCCAAGGCTACATAGATAGGGACCCACAGAACTGCTACGGTTTTCTCTGCTTCTTCGGGTCAACTCTTGGTTTTTGGGCTCAGACTGATATTAGGATTTCAGTTCTGGATATTTTCATTAGACAAGTTTGGAAGATGATCTATCTATCTATCATCTATCTATGTGGGAGGTATCTTCCAAACTTGATATTGTGAGATATAGATATATCTCTAATGCCCCAGACTGGATTTGAATCCCAGCGTAGCTGCTCATTACTAACGTGCCCTTGGGCAAGTTCAAGAACTTCTCTGTGCTGTGGTTCCCTCATGGCAAAATGTGGATAATAATAGTGTCTAGTCATAGGTATCTTATGAAAATTTAGATGAAGTCCTTTATACAAAACATCTAAAATAAAGCCTAGCAGAGACTGTGTGCTTAAAAAATGTAAACGGAAAAAAAAAATGTAAACAGTATCTACTGAAGGCAGATCAGCAACGAACCTTCCAGAATATTTTAAACCCTCTCCTGCTTGCAGGGTTTTCACTTTGTAAATGGTGTGCTAAGGGTCAGTTTTTCACCGATCGCCCGCAGTTTGGATCTGGAGTTCCAGACACATTTTTTCCACACCAGGCAGTAAAGTGGCTCACAATTCAGGCTGTGTGCAGACCAGGTGACCCAGGATGACATCCCAACACCACATTTTATTAACTGCCTCATTTGACTAGCATGATAATTAGCACCTCATGGAGTGTGAGGAGCTCCCTGAGATACAACCCTGGTGAGGTGCTTGCCATTGCAGTCAGGCCAGTGCAGTGAGGCTCACAATGGAAGCAGATACCATTAATTCAATGAAAGGCACTGCCTGGTGCATGGATAAGCCGGTATCTTTCAGTCTTCCTTTTGCTTCCTTCTAGTGTGTCTGCATGGCACTTCTCTGTGTCTCCATGTTCCTGCATCTTATTTTTTTTAAAGATTTTTTTGTATTTATTTGAGAGACAGAGAGAGAGAGGGAGAGCTCCAGGCGGGTGAAGGGCAGAGGGAGAAGCAGACTCTCCGCTAAGCAGAGAGCCTGATTGTGGGGCTCGATCCCAGGACCCTGAGATCATGACCTGAGCTGAAGGCAGATACATAACCGAATGAGCCACCCAGGTGCCCCCCACTCCTGCATCTTAAACGAGGAAATGAATGATCCATTTTAATGGAAGGGGGAGGCATGCGAAATAAACCGAGATACTGTGAGCCTAGAAGCAGTGTCACCTGGGCAGAAAGAATGCTGAAAACACTCTGTGAAATGACTCAGAGATGGGCCAGCTTCAGCACATCGACTGTCCAGGAGGGAGGCTGGCTTTTGTCTCAAGTTTTGATACTGTCCCCTGCCCACAGCCCTGCCAACCAGTAGGGTCAAAGTGGAGAAACAGACACCTGACCGAAGGCTTCTACCCCAGTGAAGTTTGAGGAAAGCCGAACTCTCAGGATCCAAGAGAACATCTTGAGAAAACCTTCCTCCAGCTTGCACTGAGCTCTGGGGACAGTGTGTGAAAAAGCTGGCTGAGGGCTATGACTGGCAGACAGTTGCTATGTATTATATGGTAACCAGAATGTTCCAGGACCCAGCCTTAATTGTATTCCTATTTGAGGATGCTCCCACTCATCAGTCCTGCTGACCTGATCTATCTGGAGAGCATCAAGACTGGAAAATAAGGATATATTTCTCAGGAGAGACCTGTGAATTTAATTAAAGAGCAATGCACAGCAGGCAAATTAGACTCTCCTTGGAGCGGTTCCTCCTCTCTCCCTGCTTCCTTCTCTTTTTTCTCTTCCTTCTTTTTTCCATCCTCCTCCCCTTTTCCTCCCTCCCCTTCCTTCAGCAGACAAGTAGGGAAGCCCTGCCACGTGGCAGGCACTGCCCCAGGGGAGGGGGACTTGACCAATGAAGTGCCGTCCTTCCCCGGGGAAATTCACAGGGAGGTAGATCAGCGCCAAGAGCATTTATGACAGGACGCAAACTTTGGGTGCAAATAGCTGGGAGGAGGAAGAGGAATTTTTAGGACGAGGCTGACATTTGTGCTGGTTCTTGAAAGATGAATAGAAGTTAGGAAGGCAAAATACAGACATACATATAGGTGTACATGCATATATACCTATGGAGGGATGAAGGTGGGGAAGGACAATGCGGGGAGAGACCACAGCATGATGCTTTCTGGGTCTGTGTATGTGTGTGCCTACCTATGACATGCCATTGAATTAAGCAGAACAGACATTGATTTAAACATGACATAATGACATCACATGGGCTTGGGAGTAGGACCTACTGTATTCAGTTATGCTCTGACCCTCGCTGGTGGTTAGGACCCCCCTGGGCAAGCTGACCCGTATCTCTGAGCCATTGCTGTCTCAGGTTTAAAGTGGTCGTGCACCTGCTCATTGGCAGCATGGAGTCTGGATGCAGTCGTGTGCAGGAAGCCATGCCGGAGCATGGCGATCACTTGGTCGCTGGCACGTAGGAGGTGCTCAGTGACGTAAGGATGTAGGGGTCACTTGTTAATCCTGAAGCATTATCAAAATGTCATAGGACTGGTATTTGCATTGTTTGCGCTTTCCAGTGCAGTTCCCCAGAAGGCCCGGCTTGCTGCAATTCACTCGGTAAATATTTGAAAGCCGTTGCTTGGTACCCAGGATCTGAGATAGGAGGCTTCTGAGGAAGTGCTGGAGAGCAGAGGGCAGAGGGCTCATTGTACACGGATCGAAATGGGGCTACTGCCTGAGCCGACAGGAAATCAGGAGCAGGCTGAGGAGATTAAAAATGAGGACCAGGATTAAAACCAGGTGGTGGCCTGGGCTTTTTAAGCAGGGAGGAAGGTAGAGGCAGGCAAGGGTTGTGCTGGGGAGAGCTTCAGACATGGCTGAATTCTCCCCCTTGTAAGCAATGACCATGACCACTGCTAGTTCCTGGTACCTCTAGCCAGCGTCGGCGATAAGGGCCAATCTTGCTTTGTATAGATTTTAAAGTCATTACAGACTTGGGGAAACTGAGATCCATTCTGGGAGGGACTTCTTTGTGGCCACACAGGTATCCACTCTCCCAAAGAGATCTACCCTTGAACCTGGCATGATGCTATCTTTCTCTCCTTTCTAAGTCTCTGTTTCCCAACTGAAAGGTAACAACGTCTTGGGGTTGTTACAGGGATATGCATCAAACATGCGTGGCAGGAAGCTTGGCCCGCGGTGAGTGCTCAGTGTTATTTTTATTTCTTCCTCCCATCTTGACCTGCTTCCTATGGGGGGTCAAATGAGCCCCTGACATGTTGCTTTGTGTAGCACCTTTAAAATAACTGATTACATAATTTTGTCCTAAATCATAAACTATTTTTTACTTACAGATAAGTAGTAAGTTGGGCTTGAGAGTTAAAGAGAAATGTAAGGGATGACCACTTAAAACTGAGAACGACAGCAAAATACAAAGTACTTACTTTGTGCCAGGTACTGGCCAAAACAATTCACATAGAGTACTCATTTAATCCTCACAAACACCTTATAAATAAGTTGAGAAAACCAAGAAACAGAAAGGTTAATAAGCTGTCTGAAATCCCACAGTTCCTAAGGGATGGGATTCAACCCTACAGAGTCTGGATCTAGAACCTCTACCATTGACTTCCTACTAACCACAGTTTTTGGTCCCTTTCAAAATTATTATTTTTTAATTTGGTGGTAGAAATTCTCAGTTCAGCTCTTAGAACGTTAGTATTTTACAGAAACACCAGCTGAGACCTGTGAGTTGTCCGCTGACCAGGCAAGCCAAGGTTCCCTTGCATAGCGTGAGATCAAGAAATGCTCTTGACCATGAGCTAGGAGGAAGTGAAATGAAAATGAAGGCCAGTTACCATGATTTGCAAGGCAAAATGGACAGCCTCTTCCCGTGGGCAAAGTATATGTTCAGGAAAGGCACTGTCGTCAGTTCTGCTGTCAGTATCCTTTTGAGTCTGATGGAATTGTGTTTTCTGCTTCTCATCTGTGAACTAGGACTAATACCTGCCCTACATAGCAGAATCTTGGGACGATGAAATAAGACAGTGTGATTCATCACTGCATGATTCACAATAAGCAATATAGGCAACGTAAGTGTCCATCAACACATGAATGGATACAGAAGCTGTGGCGCACACACACACACACACACACTTACACACAAAACTGAAATATTACTTAGCCACGAGAAAGAAGGAAATACTGTCGGGGTGCCTGGGTGGCTCAGTCAATTAAACACCTGACTCCTGATTTCACCTCAAGTTATGATCTCAGGATCGTGAGAGCCCCATATTGGGCTCTGCGCTGGGCATGGAGCCTGCTTAGGATTCTCCTCTCCCTCTGCCCCTCCACATCTCTCTCCCTCTCAAAAAAAAAAAAAAAAAAAAAAAAAAGAGGAGGAGGAAATCCTGTCATTTGTAAGAACATGGATGGACCTTGAGGGCATAATGCTAAGTGAAATAAATCAGATAGAGAAAGAAGTACTGTAGGATATTGATGTATGATATATATATGATATATGATATCACATATAGGTGGAATTAAAAAAATACAAACTCGGGGCACCTGGGTGGCTCAGAGGGTTGGGCCTCTGCCTTCGGCTTGGGTCATGGTCTCAGGGTCCTGGGATCGAGCCCCGAGTCGGGCTCTGCTCGGCGGAGAGCCTGCTTCCCCCTCTTTCTCTGCCCGCCTCTCTGCCTACTTGTGATCTCTCTCTCTGTGTCAAATAAATAAATAAAATATTTTAAAAAAATAAAAACAAATACAAACTTAATAGAACAGAGACTAGAATGGGGGTGGGGAGAAAGAGGAGATGTTTATCGAAGGATACAAACTTTTAGTTTTAAAACAAATAAGTTCCAGGGAATCTAATGTGATTATAGTTAATAATACTGTACTGCATACTTGAAAGTTGCTAAGAGAGTAGATCTTAAATGTTCTTACCACAAAAGAGAAATTGTAAATGCATTATGCATAATGCAGGTGTTAGCTAGGTTATAGTGGCAATCACTTTGCAATATGTAAGTGTATCACATCAACACATTGTCCAGGTTATACTTACATAATGTTATACGTCAATTGTATCTCAGCAAAGCCATATAAAAAGATAATGTGAGAGTTCTGGGCAGGGAGATTTCATGATGATGATCCAGAACTGGCAGGGGGAGAAACTGGCTTTTTTTTGTCTTTCTCCAATAGGCTGTCAGGGTGCTTCCTCCTCCTCCTCCTCTTCCCCACCTCACCCCAAACCTTCCTGTTCCCTCTTTACTAAAACATCTTGCCCTCTGAGTATGTAGGGATCCTAGCTAAGGGACTGCAGAGGCCATTTGAAAGCTGAAAAGCAGGCAGTCAGCAGGATGACCAAGGTTTCCCATATGTTTATTCTTCTGGGTGACAGCTTTCCAGCCTGATAAACTGTCTAACATTTTCATAGGTAAAATCTCATTTCTCCCTACCTCACAGAATCTAGGCTGATTTGTCTTATTAGAAAGGGTCAATCAGTGCTCAATGGGGGAAAGAGGAGGGGGGATACTGCCGACAGATTCCTTACCACACAAGCAGGCAGAGAGGGAAGTGGGGGGTTGGCGGGAAGCAGGCTCCCGGCCAAGCAGAGAGCCTGATGCAGGTCTCAATCCCAGAACCCTGGGATCATGACCTAAGCTGAAGGCAGAGGCTTTAACCCACTGAGCCACCCAGGTGCCCCTTGCTCCTCCATTTCTTAAATACCTGGTTGCCCACCATTGAGTCCACTAGCAGCAGTGGAGAATCTATCTACTTAAGGGAATTTGCTGAAGCCTCATCTCCTCTCTGGAACCATTCCTGACCCTCTTGGGAAAGACTGAGGACTCAGCTGGGTGTGGGACCTAAGGCGGCCAGCTGTTTGATTGCCCAAGGCGGAGGGTTTCCTAGGATGTGAGGTTTTCAGTGCTGAAATGTCCTGAGTAAACCAGGATGGTTGCCACCCAAGCTGAAGCTGACTTTACAAGCTTTCAAGAGCCAACTGTGTGCCTCTCTTCCCAACTCTGTATTTAATGAGCTCATGTTAGTAACTTGAAATCAGCTGGGATTTCATATTTATGCTATGGAAATTGGCCTCTGGCACAAATTGGGTTTTTGTCCCCCATCCCCCACCAAGAGCTGGTTGTGAGACATGTTCTAGCATACCAGTTTCTCCTTTGAACTTATACTCTAGAGATTTCTATCAGATCTCCTTAAGATACATTATTATACTTATTCACTAGTTTATCTCCCTCCTTGGACTGTAAACCTCTTGGGACCAGGACCCATGTCCTATTCCTTGTTGTATCTCCAGCACCTAGCATAATGCCTGACACATTACAGGTACTTGGTAAATGTTACCATATTAATGGAAGCTGGTCTGAAGTCTCTGTAGCCATGAGGCATTTCTCGTCCCTCTAGAGGATGAAGAATCTTCTTCCTTTGTATGTGACAGAATATGCCACAAGCCTTTTCCTTTGCATCCTGGCCTTATTCCTCTTTGTATCAATGTCAGGGGTCAGTGGCGATAGTGGGGACAGAGGAAGGGGAGAGCAAAGTTACCACTTGGACATCTAGAACTGATAATGATGTCAAGCCTTCTAGGGTAATGAAGAAGAGAGGATGAAAAAAGGATAGTAAACTTAGCCAGGACACCTGAGAGAGCTCATTCAGACCCCACCTGGAGGCTCGACAGGAAACACAAATGAAAATGAATACCTAAGACTTTCAGGTCTGGAATCGTTTGAGCAAACCATAGTTTGGGGGCTCTCAGAATTAAAACCTATGGAAGAAATTTTGGACTCTGAGCAAGATGCTCTGAGCAAAATATAGATGAATAGCTTTTTGACCACAGATGCACATTAGAATCGTCTGAGATGTTTTAAAATAAACAAATGACTGAGTTTCATCCTGGTCCTATGAAATCAGAATCTCTGATCGAGGTATATATTAGGTATAAGTACTTTCAAAACTTACCAGATAATCCAATGTGCAGCCAGGTGCTGGTCTGACAAAGATCAGAAACTTTCCCATTGGCAGCCCAATGAATCAGAAAGAAAACTTAAAAATGTGCTGAGGGTTGACACAGGTAAGAAATCCTAGACTTTATCCAAGGAGCAAAAGATAAAGGAAAGAGGTTTATCATAGATTCTTACGGTAGAAATTCAACCTAGGGTTTTCAAAATGGGTGGCATGGAACACTGAATATATTAAAACCCTTTGGACTTTTAACTGAAAAAGGAATTTGTTTTTAAATTCTCTCTCAATTCTTCTGATTGAATCATTCTTTGCCTGGTGACACTATGTCTTTCACACTCTTTCAACCCAGGGATTGGCAAACTACAGACTATGGTCAAATTCTGGCCTGTCCACTGTTTTTATAAATTAAGTTTTATTGGAACACAGCCAACCCACTCATACACATTTAATCAATGGCTGCTTTTACACTTCAATGGCAGAGCTGAATAGTGGTAACAGAGGTTGTGTGCCCACAAAGCCTGAAATAATTATTTTGCCAACCCCTTCCATACTTTGTGCAAGTAGATCTTTTTATCAGAAAACAGATGGCAGAACCTGAGTCTTCTGTTGGCAATAGTATTTAGTTAGAATTTAATATAGTCTTTTTTGCTTTCATTTAGTTATCTATACTTATATCAACTGATAATGATTTTCCACTTATGGTATTGATATAAATTTTCTTTTTAAGATAAATTTTTTGTGTGTCAACAAGATGAGTGAGTTTAAAGAAAATAGTTAACAGAACTATTAGTAGAACAGGTGGCATGTGTATTTGGCAACATTCATGAAGTTCATACTTAAGTCTGAAGTTTGGGAAACATTGAATGTATTCAGTCCCCTCATTTTATAGGTAAACTGAGGCCTAGTTATTAAGTAATTTTGCCCAGGATCACTTACTTGCTTTATGGAAATATTTGGGCCCCTCCCTGAGAACAAAGCTCTTTTACCTCTAAGTGGTTACTTGTTTGTACTTTGAAACCGGTTAGTGTGAATGCAACATATTGTACTACTAAAGTTCATAAATTCAAAGCCAGAAATATCCTGGCAACATTTCCACAGACACGTTTAGTAGACATTGATGGGCAATTTGAAACACAACTGAGTGGCCATTCACCTCTTTAAAAATGACTCTTGGGTGATTAGTGGCATATAGTTTCATTAAGTTGATAGTTTCTAGGGCATGGTTTCCTTAGAGCAGCACATTTTTTTTTTTAAGTCTTGATCTTTGTGTTTTAAATCAAAATCTGCTTAAATGCTTGTCAGAGCAAGAAATAAAACTACTAATTAGATAAAGAAGATGTGGTACATATACACAGTGGAATATTACTCAGCCATCAGAAAGGATGAATACCCACCATTTGCATTGACATGGATGCAACTGGAGGGGATTATGTTAAGTGAAGTAAGCCAAAGAGAGAAAGACAATTATCATATGGTTTCACTCATATGTGGAACATTAGCAATAGCATGGGGGGCCATAGGGGAAGGGAGGGAAATCCAAAGGGGGAGAAATGGAGAGGGAGATGAACCATGAGAAACCACGGACCCCAAGAAACAATCTGGGTTTCAGAGGGGATGAAGGTTGGGGGAGGGGGTAACAGGGTGATGGGTATTGAGGAGGGCACTTGCTGTGTTGAGCACTGGGTTATACTTAACTAATGAATCACTGAACACTGCATCAAGGACTAATTATATACTATGCAGTGGCTAACAGAACATAATAAAAAAACTTGATATGTAAAAAAAAAAGGAAAAATATGTATCACATTGTATTTGTTGGGTCTATTTTTAAACACAGTTTCAATCTTATAAGAATATTTGGTATTTCACCATGTAATTACTGTTCCATTAGGATTCTCCACAGTCACACCGACTGACAGCGAAGCTGATTCCTGTATTCTTAGATCTTCTTTCCACTTGGACCTTTCCAGAGGTCTGTTAATCAAGGAGGTCGACCAGACAGCTAGGCAGTGTGTCAGGATGCCTGAGTTCTAGCTAACCTTTGAGGAGTGCTGAGTACACAGAACTGTTTGGCTATTGATCTATGCTTTCAGAGATGCAATTGTAAGGTGACATATATGAAGTATGTGTTTGGCCATTACTCTAAATGGGTAGGAATGGTCGCATCATTTGGAAAAAAAGGCTGAAAAGAGGAAAAACATCCACTTGGTTCAGATCTTGATATGTGTTCTTAAAAAATGAGTGAAACTTTTTAGATTAAAAAAATGACCTTCCGGGCGCCTGGGTGGCTCAGTGGGTTAAGCCGCTGCCTTCGGCTCAGGTCATGATCTCAGGGTCCTGGGATCGAGTCCCGCATCGGGCTCCCTGCTCAGCAGGGAGTCTGCTTCCCTCTCTCTCTCTGCCTGCTTCTCTGTCTACTTGTGATCTCTCTCTGTCAAATAAATAAATAAAATCTTTAAAAAAAAAATGACCTTCCTTCTAAATTTGGGATTATTTGTATGTTGGCATTTTGAGAATAACTTTTAATGAAGACTGCTATAATTAGGTCATTTTCCAGAAAGACAAACTTTTTCAGGCTATGTCCTCTGGGTTCCACATTAAGTTGGTGTGATGTTTACCTATCAAAGGTTGGGAACTGTCCTTAAGGAGATCTAACATTAAGACCCTCCAATATCTAATGCCCTAAGGTGGTGGACACCATCATTTCTGAAGATACTGACAATATTATCAGAAATACAATGTGACTGACCCACTATGCACTAAGCTCTGGCATAGGGAGACTAAATGGGGCAGTCCTTTTGGGGATATACCCAAACAGAAGGGATGTGAGCAAATGGACTCATGATGTTTCAATTAGTGATTTTCCAGTTGAGCTCTGCTCATCTAGGCAGGAAACCCAGCAGCTCAGCAGCCTCAGTACAGGGTATTTCTGTAGGGAAGCCCTTCTCACTCTGGCCATCAGAAGTTTCTAATTGGCTAACAGCCTTTCAGGGGAAACCGCTGCATCTCAGCTGCTGTTGTCACCAACAGGAGGACAAGGGCCAGTCTTGAAAAAGAGCTGGCTCTACCCTGTGATAAGAAAGGCAATCAGAGGGCACTTGGGTGGCTCAGTTGTTTAAGCGACTGCCTTCTGCTCAGGTCATGATCCCGGAGTCCTGGGATCAAGTCCCATATCAGGCTCCCAGCTCCATGGGGTGTCTGCTTCTCCCTCTGACCTCCCCTTTCATGCTCTCTCACTCTCTCTCTCAAATAAATAAATAAAATCTTAAAAAAAAAAAAAAAAGAAAGGCAATCAGTGTGAGGGACTATCTTGGCTAGAGGGACGGGAATGCATGGATCCTGACAGAAATTCAGTCAGATAAAGACAGTATGGGGCATCTCCTGCCCTCTAGCCTAGCTTTTACTAAGGTCTGTGTCTCATGAAGTGGTTCTCAACCAACCAGAGGCAATTTTGTCTTTCTGGGGACATTTGGCAATGTCTAGAGACACTGTCATAAACAGGGGAGTGCTAGTAGAATCTGGTCTCAGTAGAGATCAGGGATTCTGCTAAATGTCCTACAAGGCACAGAACAGCCCCTCACAACATAGAATTATTTGGTTCTAATGTCATTGGTGTGAAGATCTAACAGGATGAGGGTCTACCACCCTGGCCTAATGGTTGTACCAATCGTATAAACATGTTTCTTCCAAAGGTGTTGAGAAGGCTGGGGTGCTAGTGCAAATGGCATACAGGTACTGACTCAGGCAAGGTCCCCAGTGACAAAGAGTGAATTGCTGTAGTTATATAAAAGGGAGGATTAGAAGCGGAGGATGGTGTCTTTTTCCCTTAGTTTTATTTCAAAGAAACTCAGATGCCAAATCTGAAAGATGAGTACTGGGACAAGGTAACTAGGAAGAAGAATCTGAGTTAAAGTTGGTCCAAAGTGAGAAGCCTGTCATCACCCTCTGCTACTTTGTCTGCCTCACAATTATAGGCATCATGGCCTCAGCTGGCAGAAGGCTCAACCAGCAGTCTCTGCTGACTCATTCTTGGGGGCCCTTTAGTACTGTGCTCGGCTGACCAACTTGAAGTTTCTCCTGGAGGTGGAATTATATGTATTGTCTGGAAACAAGATTGTGTCCTGGGGAAAGTGACTGCCTTGATGTTGTCCACAGATGGTTTTGGGAGTCAGAAACCTCTGAAGAGTGTTAGACCTCCAGATATCCAATTACTGCTGTATTGCATCAACGAAAGTGAACTTGGAGGATAAGGTGGTCGTGGGGAGATGACAGCCATTCCTCAGCTGTGAAAAGAACCATGCCTTCAGGAGTTATGAAAAATGAAGCACTTTTCTCATTAGAAAAGAATTATCCATTTCCTTCTTCTATCGCCAAAGGCTATTTTTCTGCCAATTCAATGAGAGGATAAACTTGGGATTCATTGCTTGCAGGGAAAAAAAGAAGCAAGTGTACTCTGCGATCCTCAAGAGTCAATGATAAGTGGGTAGATGGAATTGAAAAGAGCAAATGCTGGGGGCTGAGCTGGGTTCACTGAATGGTGCTGTGTACAGGGCATAACCAACAGTATGTGAACAAGTTCTGATTTGCTAAAAAGGAAACAAGGTGAAATAGCTACATTTGCTTTGAGCAAATTTCTTTCTCCATCAGAATCAAAACAATGGATGCTATTCTCTCCCCTGGTAAGAGTTTAAAAATGCATTGGCTCCAAGCCCATTAATTATTTCTTTAAAATTCTTTTAAACATTTTTATCTTCTTTATCATTCCCACCACAACCATCCTAACCCCCATTATAGGAAGGGTGAGTTATCTGGCTGCCTTTCTATCTAATCTTTGAGTCTTCATTCTCTATTTTAGTCCATCCAATAGTAGCAGCAGCAGCTGTAGTAATCTTAACAAAAATAAAGTTATAAGAAAGCAATAATGATAAAGCAGTAGCCCCAAACCGCAAGGGTTGGTAAGGCCAACCTCTGCCATAGTGACAGTCCAAGGAGTAGGTATATGACCCAAGTCAGTCAGAACTTTTCTCTGACACATTATAGATGCTTGGTGAAAGAAACTCTTTTCCTTGATGTTGTTAATCTGGAGCTACATGAGGCCATGGACCTCTCTGTATCTGTGGCCATGCCTCCCTCTCACAAAAAAGCTTTTGCTTTTCATACGACTGGGCAATAGAAAAAGTTCATTTTCAGTAGGAAACAATGAGGCCAAATTATGGAAAGAAAGAAAGCAAGCAAGAGGGTGAGAAGGAGAGATAGCATGCTAGGTGGCAAGGTGATTTCCCTAGCCCCAGGGATGAATCATGGTTCATGGCTGTCCTCTTCTCCTTGACCAGTGATTGGTCTAGTAATGGACTTTTGACCAACTCTGGCCAATAAGATTGAATGGGATGCCTGCTTGGGGCTTTCCAAAAGGATTTTTCTCAGTGATGGGGGGGGGTGGTACATAAGAAGAAAGGCACTTTTTTCTCTATCCCCTTCCTTCTTACTTGTGATCCTATTGTATGAGATCATGAACTTAAACGCAGACCATTGTCTAGTACCCATGAGGGGAGTTGTTGCCAGCCCCTCGAGGATGGCAGAACAGAAGAGCAGATGTGGCATTAATGTGTGACTGAACAGCTAAACCAACATGGAGTCTCCTCCTTTCAGCTTCGTTTGAGGGCGAGTAATTAAATGTCCCTGTTGTTGAAGCCACTGTTAATCCTGTAGTCTGCTACTTGTAGTCAAACGCATACCGACTTGAAAGCAAGATGAAACAGAAGAACTATGAGTTCATATTCTCCGAATTACCTCAAGCCCAGACTTCTCTCTTGAGTTTCAGATCCAGCTACCTGCTAGGCATTGTACCCAGGAGTCCCATGGAATCTCATACTCAACAGATCCCAAAACCAAACTCATCCTCATACTTTGTGAACCTCCACTTTGCCCTGTCCCCAGGATCCATGCCGTTCACCTGGGCACACAAGCCAGGTACCTGGGAATCACTCTATAGTTTTCCTTGTCCCTCACCTACCTGTCCAGTTAGTTACATCTATTTGACCTTTTAATCTGTCCTCTTCTCTCCAATCCCATTGCCACTGTTTTAGCAGGGAGCAGGGGTTCATCATCTTTCTCCAGGGCCACTGCCTCTCAAGTGTTTTTACTTGTCTTTGATCATGTTTCTCTTGAAAACTTGTTCTACCGGCTTCTAGCACAGTCCATCCAAAGTGCAGCTCTGACCTTGTCATTGCCTTGCCTGAGATCCCTGAGGGACTCTCTATTGCCTGAGATACTGGCTCTTAAAGTGTGGTCCCTGGATCAGCAGCATCAGCATCACCAGGTAACTTGTGAGAAAACAAATTCTCGGGCCCCCCTCAAGAGTATCTGCTGAATCAGACACTCTGGGGATAGGGCCCAGCTCTCTGTTTAAACAAGCCTTCTGAAGGAATCTGATGTACAAGGTTTAGAAGCCGCTATGGGCTTAAAGCCATAAATAAATAAATAAATAAATAAATTCATTCCTTGGTGTGGTCGGTTGAATAGTATCACCCAGATTCTTGTCTACTTGGAACCTCAGAATGTGGCCTTACTTGGAAACAGAGTCTTTTGCTGATATAATTAGTAAAGGATCATGGATGATATCATCCTGGATTAGAATGGTTCTTAAATCCAGTGGCTGGCGTCCTTTTATGAAGAAGAGAAACAGAGACACACACAGAGGAGAAAACATCTGAAGAAGGAGGCAGAGACTGGGGTTTCTCTGCCCTGCACCAAGAAATGCAATGTCTGGGGCTCATCAGAGGCTGAAAGAGACAAGAAAGAAATCTTCCCTGTACCTTCCCAGGAACACCCACCCTGCTAACACCTTGATTCCAAATCCCAAGACTCCAGAACTTTGAGAGAATGTATTTCCATTGTTTTAAGCCACCTAATCTGTAGGGTGCCTGGGTGGCTCAGATGGTCAAGTGTCTGCCTTCAGCTCAGGTCTTGATCCGGGGGGTCCTGGGATAGTGTTCCGTGTAGGGCTCTCCACTCAGTGGGGAGTCTGCTTGTCCCTCTCCCTCTGCCCCTCCTCCCACTCATGCTTTCTTGCTCACTCTCTCTCTCTCTCTCTCAGATAAATAAATAAAATCTTTTAAAAAAGCCACTCAGATTGTGATACTTTGCATATTAGCCCTAGGGTACTAATACACTTTGCATAGCAAACAAGGGCCTTTGGGTCTCACCCCTTCACATCTGTGTCACCGTTTCCTGTCCAGTGATCTATCAAAGGACGTATGGCACACCTGTTAGGTGTCAAGCCCCGGAGACAGACCCCTGAGTGAGATGCAGTGTCTACCCTGCAGAAGCTCCCAGCTGAGATGGAGGGGCTAGCAGCTGCACAGGCAGGTGATGCTTAATGGATTAAGTGCTTTGGTGAGTGGAGAGCTGTACTTCCGGTAGCATTACCCTTCTTGTACATCTCTGTGCATACTCCAGCACTGTAAAGAATGCCCTTCTCCATGTCAGGAAGCCTGTTCTATTTCTTCCTCCCACACAGCATCACTTCCCCCTCTGTCCAAGTTTTGGACATGTTTCTCTTAGTGCATCCATCACACATCGTTATAATTATTTGTTCTCCTCCCTTGCTAGACTGTGGGCTATTTTAAGGGCATGGACTGTGGTCTTTTATATCTCTTTTTATCTGTAGAGCCCCAAACAGTATCTGGCTCATAGGAGTTCCTTTTTTTCTTCCTTCCTTTCTTCCTTCTTCCTTTTCTTTTCCTTCCTCCCTCCCTCCCTCCCTCCCTCCCTCCTTTCCACCCTCCCTCCCTTCTTTCCTTCTTTATCTTAGAGAGGGGAGAAAGAGAAAGATGGAAAGAGAAAAAGAGAGAGCATGAGCACAGGTAGGGGCAGAAGGAGAGGGAGAAGCAGACTCCCTGCTGAGCAGAAAGCCTGACACAGGGCTTGATCCCAAGACCCAGGGATCATTACCTGAGCTGAAGGCAGACCCTTAACCAACTGCAGCACCCAGGCACCCTCATAAAAGTTTCTTTCAAAGAATATGTTGAACTGATGGGAAGAATGAAGAGTGGCTTCCTTCCTCTGCTGGTGGAGGGACTCCTGAGCTACCTTTTCTCTATGCATGTGAAGATGAGTGGTGGGAGAATGCAGCCTGGGGTCAGGTGGACAAAATAATGGGGCAGTTCCCTGGGTTGCACTTGGTGTGCGAGGCCTTGGAGGAGGATATGGGGCTAAGTTGGCTTTAAAGGCCATCATCCGGGCAGCTCTGCAGGCTTAATGATGAGAGTGGTTCTTAGGCAAAGCTGGGCTGTAACTCCATACCAGGCCTGTGAGATACTTTTGCTTCAACATTGATTCTCACACTTGAACAAACATCAGAATCAACTGGAGGGGCTTATTCAGCAGCAGCTGCTGGGCCCTAGGCCCTGAATTTCTGATTCTGTAGATCTGGAGTGGGACCCAATGATCTGCTTTCCTAACAAGATCCTAGGTTATTCCAATGATGGTCTGGGGGCCACATTTGGGCACATTCCTGCACTAGAGGAACACCTGACATTAGATCCATGGCTCTCAACTTTGGGTACATTAGAGTCACTTGGGGAGTTTCTAAAAATACAAATATAAGGACCTTACTCACACAGTGGTTTGGGGGTGCACCTGGTCATAGGGATTTGAATTCCAACAGAACAAAACATTGGTTTGAGTAAGGCTTATCTATAAAATGTAACAAATTCATCAAATTTTATCAAGCAGTTGCTGTGTGCCAGGTTTTGTGTCATTATAATGGGGACAATGTAATAGGGTTTTGTAATGGGGATACAAAGATGAACAAGTGAGTTATCAGTCCAGTGTTGGGGAGGTGTGAACAGATAGTTCTAAAATCACATGGGAGGGGAATGATGGCATTATATGCAGAGTAGCATGAAAGCACTAAGGAAGAGCACTGAATCTAACTGGGGGCCTGGGGGAGAGGAAGGAAACTCAGGGATGGGGGTAAAGAGAAGATAATGATCCAGTTCAATAGTTTAGAAATCCTGGTAAGTTAGCTTCTGGTTGGTATAATGTGAACCCAAGGCACTATGTGAAGAACTTCTACCTAAATCTCAATCTGTGCTTCAACCCTCACTAGACAAATTATTTAATCTTTCCTTGCTTCACTTTCCCCATATTTCAAAGGGGGATAATACTACTACCTCCCTCACAGAGTTGTGTGAGGTCTAAAGGACACATCAATGTGGAGTGCTTGGTAGGGTGAAGGGCTCAAACTTCACCCCATGTCCCCAGAACAGCTCACAGTCTAGCAAGAACTTGAGAAATGTCAGTAATCATCAGTATCCTTTCAAAAGGCTGCCTTGAAACCTCCAGTTATGTCCACCATCACTGGGAATCTTGGTTCTTGCTGCTGTGAGCAGAGCAGATATAGGCTGGGTTCCATACCCTACACCAAGAGGCCCCAGGCTCCTATATCTTTAAAGCTCTTGTGTCAGTTTTTTGATTTGTATGATCTTCCTTCTGTTAGTGTATTTGTTCTTGACAGCATTTTTTCCACCTCTTTAAAATGACTGCTTTTTAGCTACCATAGATAAGAAACCCTCCAAAGCCAAGACTGTGTGATTTTAACTAATATACAGCCAACTTGTTTGTTGGGAGATTTTTTATTACTGCTTCAGTTTCCTTGCTGATTATGGGTCTGTTCAGGTTTTCTATTTCTTCCTGTTTCAGTTTTGGTAGTTTATATGTTTGTAGGAATGGATCCATTTCTTTCAGATTGCCTAATTTGTCAATGCCTATGAGTCAATATGGTTGCTCAGAATATGTTCTTATAATTGTTTGTCTTTCTTGGTGTTGGTTGTAATCTCTCCTCTTATGTTAACAATTTTATTAATTTGGGTCCTTTCTCTTTTCTTTTTGAGAAGTCTGGCCAGGAGTTTGTCGACCTTAATTCTTTCAGAGTACAGGGCAGGATGGCTTTCCGGGGCAATTCTATCAAACACTTAAAGAAGAATTAATACCTATTCTTCTGAAGCTGTTTCAAAAAATAGAAATGCAGGGCGCCTGGGTGGCTCAGTGGGTTAAAGCCTCTGACTTTGGCTCAGGTCATGATCCCAGGGTCCTGGGATTGAGTCCTGAATCACAGAGCTCCCTGCTCAGCTGGGAGCCTGCTTCCTCCTCTCTCTCTGCCTGCCTCTCTGCCCACTTGTGATCTCTGTCTGTCAAATAAATAAACTAAAAAAAAAAAAAACAGAAATGGAAGGAAAACTTCCAAACTCATTCTATGAGGTCAGCATCACTTTGATCCCCATACCAGACAAAGACCCCGCCAAAAAGGACAAGTACAGATAAATATCCCTGATGAACATGGATACCAAAATTCTCACCAAGATACTAGCCAATAGGATCCAACAGCACATTAAAAGGATTATTCACCACGACCAAGTGGGATTTATTCCTGTGCTACAAGTTTGGTTCAACATGTGCAAATCAATGTGATAAGTCACATTAATAAAAGAAAGGACATTAATAAAAGAAAGGACAAGAACCACTGATGCAGAAAAAGCACTTGACAAAACACAGCATCTTTTTTTTTTTAGGAGTAGAACTTATTTAAAGTGAAATTAAATCAGCGTAGGATAATTTTAATGATCTTGATGATGATGATGATGATGATGATTCAGACGCCTCAGAGGTGCACATAGTGCTTTTTATACAGTAGAGGCTCGGTAAGTAGCATATGAATTTACATTTTAATCTACAGGGCTGCCATCCTGGTCAACTATAGGTAACTCTATTCATACAGAAAAGCATAAGAAACAGCATCCTTTCTTGAATAAAACTCTCCACAGTGTAGGAATAGAGGGAACATACCTCAATATCATAAGAGCCATCTACAAAAAGCCCACAGTGAATATCATTCTCAGTGGGGAGAAACTGAGAGCTTTTCCCCTAAGGTCAGAAACGTGACAAGAATGTCCACTCTCACCAACATTGTTTAACGTAGTACCAGAAGTCCTAGCCTCAGCAATCAGACAGCAAAAAGAAATAAAAGGCATTCAAATTGGCAAAGAAGTCAAACTCTTACTCTTCACAGATGACATGATACTTTATTTGGAAAACCTGA
Source organism: Lontra canadensis (assembly GCF_010015895.1). NCBI lineage: Eukaryota > Metazoa > Chordata > Mammalia > Carnivora > Mustelidae > Lontra > Lontra canadensis. The sequence goes on from NW_022631321.1 coordinate 45,462, forward strand.
AAGACTCCACCCCAAAATTGATAAAATTCATACAGGTGTTCAGCAAAGTGGCAGGATATGAAATCAATGCACAGAAATCAGTTGCATTTCTATACACTAACAATGAGAGAGAAGAAAGAGAAATTAAGGAGTCAATCCCGTTTACAACTGCACCAAAACCCATAAGATACCTAGGAATAAATCTAACCAAAGAGGTAAAGGATCTGTACCCTAAAAACTATAGAACACTTACGAAAGAAATTAAGGAAGACACAAAGAAATGGGAAAACATTCCATGCTCATGGATTGGAAGAACAAATATTGTAAAATGTCTATGCTGGGGCGCCTGGGTGGCTCAGTGGGTTAGGGCCTCTGCCTTCAGCTCAGGTCGTGATCCCGGGTCCTGGGATCAAGCCCCGCATCAGGCTATCTGCTCGGTGGGGAGCCTGCTTCCTCCTCTCTCTGCCTGCCTCTCTGCCTGCTTGTGATCTCTGTCTGTCAAATAAATAAATAAAATCTTTTAAAAAAATAAAATGTCCATGCTACCCAGAACAATCTATACATTCGATGCAATCCCTATCAAAATACCATTGACATTTTCCACAGAGCTGGAACAAATAATCCTAACATTTGTATGGAACCTGAAAAGACCCTTAATAGCCAGAGGAATATCAAAAAAGAAGACCAAAACTGATGGCATCACAATTTTGGACTTCAAGCTATGTTACAAGCTATGTCATCATCAAGACAGTATGGTCCTGTCACAAAAGCAGACACATAGATCAATGGAAAAGAACAGAGAACCCAGAAATGGACTCTCAATTCTGTGGTCAAAAATCTTTGACAAAATAGGAAAGAATATCCGACAGAGGGGTGCCTGGGCGCCTGAGTTGGTTAAGTATCTGCCTTCAGCTCAGGTCATGATCCCAGGGTCCTGGAATTGAGCCCCGAATTGGCCTTGTTGCTCAGCAGAGAGCCTGCTTCTCCCTTTCCCCCCTACCTCTCACCCCTGCATGTGCTCTCTCTCTTGCTATCTCTCTCTGTCAAATAAATAAATAAAATCTAAAAAAAAAAATAGCCAATGAAAAAAAGACAGTCTCTTCAACAAATGGTATTGGGAAAATTGGACAGTCTCATGTAGAAGAATGAAATCGGACCATTTACTTATGCCATATAAAAAGATAAACTCGAAATGGATGAAAGACCCAAATGTGAGACAGGAATTCATCAAAAATCTGTAGGAGAACACACAACCTCTTTGACCTTGGCCACAGCAATTTCTTGCTAGACGTTCCTCCAAAGGCAAGGGAAACAAAAGCATAAATGAACTATTGGTAACCTCATTAAGATTAAAAAGCTTTTGCAAAGGGAACAGTCAACAAAACTAAAGGCAACCTACAAATGGGAGAAGATATTTGCAAATGACATATCAGATAAAAGGCTAGTATCTAAGATCTATAAAGAACTTATCAAACTCAACACCCAAAAAACAAATACTTCAGTTAGGAAATGGGCAGAAGACATGAACAGACATTTCTCTAAAGAAGACATAGAAATGGTCAACAGATACATGAAAAATGCTCCATATCCCTTGACATCAGGGAAAATACAAATCAAAACCACAATGAGATACCACCTCATACCAGTCAGAATGGCTAAAATGAATGTTAGGCAGCAACAAATGTTGGTGAGGATACAGAAAAAGGGGAACCCTCTTACACTGTTGGTGGGCATGCAGCCTGATGAAGCCACTCTGGAAAAGAGTATGAAGGTTCCTCAAGAAGCTAAAAATAGAGCTACCCTATGACCCAGCAACTGCACTGCTAGGTATTTACCCCAAAGATACAAATGTAGTGATCTGAAGGGGCACACGCATCCTAATGTTTATAGCAGCAATGTCCACAATAGCCAAACTGTGGAAGGTGTCCATTCACAGATAAATGGACAAAGATGTGGTTTATTTATTTATTTATTTTTAAAGATTTTATTTATTTGACAGAGCGAGAGAGACCACAAGTAGGCAGAGAGGCAGGCAGAGAGAGAGAGGGGGAAGCAGGCTTCCCGCTGAGCAGAGAGCCCGACATGGGGCTCAATCCCAAGACCCTGAGACCATGATCTGAGCTGAAGGCAGAGACTTAACCCATTGAGCTGCCCAGGCGCCCCGAAGATGTGGTTTATACATACAATGGAATATTACTCAGCCATCAAAAGGATGAAATCTTACCATTTACATTGACGTGGACAGAACTGGAGGGTATTATGCTGAGCAAAATAAGTCAGACAAAGACAATTATCATACGGTTTCATTCATATATGGAATATAAGAAACAGTGCAGAGGGGAAGGGAGGGAAAATGGAATGGGAGGAAATCAGAGAGGGACACTCTTAACTCTGGGAAACAAATGGAGGGTTGCTGGAGGGGAGGTGGGTGGGGGGATGGGATAACTGGATCACGGGCATGAAGGAGGGCATGTGATGTGACGAGCCGAGCACTGGGTGTCACACAACTGATGAGCCACAAGTCTACATCTGAAGCTAATGATGTATTATATGCTGGCTCACTGAATTTAAATAAAAAATAAAATAAAATACAGCCAACTCTGAATGGGAGGCTTGTTTTTAAATGAAGAAGGGATGCTTTAGTGCAAGTCCTATTTTGACATCAGAGGCCCATTTTGGTTCCTGCTATAGCCATGGTGATGTTCCGAGGGACTAATTTTCTGGGGTAAATGATTTCCTGATAGTAGAGGTAGGACTGCATGGTCTAGGCTGGATTCTGCTTGGTTTCTTTCACTAATTCTCTGGGGTTTGGGATCACACTTTAAGGCCAACTCTTGGTTAAAACCATACTTACTTTATCCCACATTCCCAGTCACATTTTTACTTGCCTCCAGAGCCTCCCTTTTCTTCTCGGGCATCTGGACCGATTCCCACCTGTTGTTTGGCTCCTGGGTGTTCCTAATCCACCTGCTTCTGAGCTTGCCTGTTCCCCTCCCATAAGTCCCAAACTGTTTTCCATTTTAGACAAGATTTATGTTGGTTAAATATTGGCACAAGCAAGTCATAAATGTGGCATGTTCCCAAACACCGTGGCAGATCGCTGAGCAGATGTTCTAACATTCACAATTTGTTTTTCACTTATGGGCACTTCCAAGGACACCTGCTTTCATTGGTGGTACGCTGATCTGCCCTTGGAAGAAGAGTGTTGTGCTCCAGTTCAGCGTTTCTCAAACTCAACTTCACATTTAGCACCACCTGGGGAACATCTGCAAATCCCAGTGCCCAGGCCAACCACCAGACCAGTTAATTCAAACTTTCTGGCTTCAGTGGTTTTTAAAACTCCGCAGGTGATTCCGATGTACAGCCAAGTGTGAGAACTTGTTCCCTAGTTGCTTCTCAGACCGTCCTACGCTAAGAATCCCTGCAGGATCTTGCTAAAATGCAGATCCTTCATGGGCCTGGGATTCTGCATTTCTAACAAACACCCAGGTAATACAGATGCTGTCTCTATTCCAGAAACCACAATTTGAAGGGCCAGGCAAGTTATTCCTAGTGCCTGTTTATCAGCCTTACAAATGATTTTCCAGAAACCAAAAGTCCTCTTGAGTTTGTGATTATTTCAACATTTGTCCACGGCTCCCCTGAATCTTGCTTTCTCCCTATTGCTCTGCCCATACTCTTTGTAACCATACCCTAACGGCAAAGAGATTTCACTATTGATCTCAATTCTGGATTTTCCTCCAGAAAGCGATTCTCCTGAAAACAACCCATGCAAGAGAACAGAGCCGCCATTTCACTAAACCAAAGCAGATTTTCCTGTGGAAAACCTTATTTTTAAATAATACGATTTTCCAGAATCTTCCAAAAATATGAAAATCGTATTTTTCTGTTGATGCACAAAGCTCATTCAGCACAAGGACACGTCCTCTAGGCTAAGCAAACTCTGAACATTGTGTGATTTAGCAAATGATAGGAACCCCTTATCTGGGTTAATACTGCTCCAAATAGGTTAGTCATAAGCACTATGTCTTCAGTTGAAGGAAACTATTAATAATAGCAATAGGACTGGGGGAAAGCACAAAATAAAAAAGTAATTTCCAGTTTTCCGAATTGGCTAGGAAAGCCTCTATATCACAGTTCCTTGGAAAATGTAGTTTCCTGACCAATATCCAACTGGCTTTGGAGTACTATCTGTCAAGAAATTGTGGATCCCAGTCCATGGACATATCCTTGGGAATTCTTAACTTTCCTAGTAGGCTTTTAAGATCCATGTTTAGGGGCGCCTGGGTGGCTCAGTGGGTTAAGCCTCCACCTTCGGCTCAGGTTGTGATCTCAGAGTCCTGGGATCGAGCCCCGCATTGGGCTTTTTGCTCAGCAGGGAACCTGCTCTCCACACCCCAACTCTGCCTGCCTCTCTGCCTACTTGTGATCTCTTTGTGTGTCAGATAAATAAGTTAAGATTAAAAAAAAAAAGACTTTATTTAAAAAAATAAAATCTGTGTTTATTGCTAGCTGGTAATAACTTAAAAACTAACGTAAAGCATATTAAATGATCAGGATGACCAAGAGCAAGCACACGATTTCAACACTTACATTTGTGTTTCTATTTATGATTGTATATATGCCAGATAGCCGTAGTTTAATTGTTGCAAGCCAGTGATGAAAGATTAGAGAACAGAGAGAGGTAGGTTTAATATAAAAATCATGCATGTTAGCCAAGAGAAGTCCCGATTGTTTTTAGGGAGTCTTACAAACATAAGCTTCTCAGTTTTGGATAGAGAAACATTACAGTAGAATTAAAAAGTCACACATCACATCCTATTTTAGACACGCTGTAATGCAAAAGAAACCACATGATAGCCATCAGGGCCATTTTTTACACTGACTGTGGCCATTTAATCCCAGCAAGATAATATTATCTATTATGCTAAATCAATGGCATGCATTTGCACCTTCTCAACTCGGATTCTACTAGTATTTAGTTTTATATATTTGTTTTGGTTGTGCAAAACAAGCTTCAAAACCAGAAACATTAGAGGTCGAAGTTTGTACATATTCAAGTTGCTTTCTAATGTAAATAACTGAAATCATTACCAAGATGATTTTTTGTTCTTTTAAGAAGATTTTGCATTTACTTATGTAGAAACACAGTCTTAGAACATATTCATTCCTTGTGCTATGTTAAATTCCATTCGCATTTTCTAAAATATCCTAGTGGCCATCTGTAGCATCACGCTCTCCACCGTAAGGCATGATTAAGGGGATACTGCTGGGAACAGAAGCAGAGCTCCTAGACCACCTTTCTACTGTAGCTGCAAACATTGTAACAGACATTTTCCAGGGAAAGATTCCCCTGCTTGGGAGCTGTGCCTGCTGATGACATCTGCAGGCTGGAGGATGGTGGAGGGTCCGATGGGACAAGTCATTGGTGCGTAAATACTGGGACCATGAGAGAGCCCAGTCATGCCTATGATCTGGAGGAAAAATCAAGTGCTTACAGGCTGTTGGGCCTCTGGCTGTCCATGCCCTGATGGGTGGCTGAGAGGCTGCACGGCTGCTGAGGGTTGGCTGTCCCCTCTGGGCAACTGGTGACTGCCTTCTGAGAGGGAGTAAGACTGGCTCTGAGGATTCAAAAAAGAAATACATAAAAATGCTAGACCACTCACACAAGCCAGCTGCCCCATGGGGATGACACTCCAAAGATAAAAATGTCTTCCTAAACTGCTATGGCAGGAACCCTCTGCAGCTATCAGAAGTATCTTAAAAATAGGTTTTAGTATCTCTGAAAGATACCGAATGGCAGGCTCTTGGCTAGCAAAACAAGAAAAAAGAAAAAAAGAAATGTTATCTACAAAAGGTTTGAAATATGACACTCCCTGAAGAAGTTATTTGTAGGCTTGCAACCACTAAGTGCAGGTTTAATTTGTAGCAAAGGGAAAAAAAGCTTATAAACAAAGTTAAAGTTTACAGAACATTCTGGAGTTTCATTCTCTTTGGTCCTAGTTTACATAGAATAAGTCATTCTTGCCATGGAGAGCTAGAGTAGGTGCAGCCAGACCGTATTAAAATGATTACTGCAACAGCTTTAGACACATATTTTTCAATATTAAAAAAAAAAATCAAGGTTTTTTTTTATCCTTAAATATAGCACAATTTATTTATTTATTTATTTCTGATAAACTTCCACCAAAGTATCCTGGTTAAACTGTTCCCTAGACTTCCACTGCAAGTCAACAAATTTATTTCCTTTTATTTCTTTTTTTTTCCTTTAAATTATTTTTATTAACATATAATGTATTATTAGCCCCAGGGGTACAGGTCTGTGAATCATCAGGCTTACACATTTCACAGCGCTCACCATAGCCCATACCCTCCCCAATGTCCATCACCTCCTTCCCTCTCAAAAATTAAGATTTCAATCTGCCCTGCCTTGTGCCTCGTTGGTTCCAAATGGTAGTATTCTAGTCAGTTTTTAGTCATTCATAGTTTATAGACACAGTATTCCACATGGGCCTAGACATTTCAGGAAAAAACCTCAAACCCCAAAGATTAAGTCTATTCCCTGGATATCTGCAAATATCCAAATGTTTGATGCTTTTTAGAATACTAGAACATGTTTACCTTTCAGCCCACATTATATACAGCCTTGTAGGGATACTTTTACCTTGGCCTCTGGCTGTTTACAACATGAACCTGTCTTCCCCACCTGTCTTCCCCCACATATGCTAGGTGGGCATAGCTACGAGATTTTGTGTGACTTTGCCACAACTAACAGCTTTAGTCATACAGTCCACAAATCCGTATTAACCATTTGCCCTGTGCTGGGTACTGTTTACTGTCTCATTTTAAATACTTCTCTTTAGCCCCTCCTAAAAGATTTTTGACTAACAGAGAGAAAGTATATTGTAAGTGCATTTTAAAAGCATGGTACGCTGTTGTGAAAACCATCATACAATAAGGAGTAACACAATGATCAAGTATAAAAGTATCAATCATGATTTCACAGTTTAAACTTCTCCACATGCTAACTACAACGAAAACTTTTTTGACTCCCAAAGGCAATAAATACTTACATGACGATTGCCCATTTTCGTTTTTCTAACACAGTTGTTCTGTATTTCATTAAGAAATGAAATCATACAGGCCAAGTTTATAATAGTTTCGGTATAGCTCTTGAGTTTAATAAGTAACTCTTGGCACGGAATTTGAATACATCGTTGGGGATGGGTAGGGAGTGGTGATAGCTACAAAGGAGCTGAACCCTCCCAAGCTGGCTTTCTAGGCCTTCTTTTCAAAACAAAGTATTTGTTAATACATCAAGTATAGGCTTTTTAAGGTGAATAGTTTATTCTCAACTAAACCTGTCTCACTTCTGGATTACTGAGTAGCTATTTTTTTTATTTTAGGTATTTATTTAAAAATTTATACCTTGTAGTAATAAAGGCATTCACTAAACAAGACTGAAAATGATGTTTTACTAACATCACTATCACTATTACACAGAATCCTTCTGAAGGTGACTTTGAGTGATGTCAACATCATATTTATAATCTAGCTAGTTTTTAAATTGAAAAAGTAATATGTGTAGTTGGTAGTGTTTCGCTAATAGTGCAAAAGGGTACTGTGGAAAGTAAGCCTACTGACCTCCCAGGCCCTTCTCCCAGTGTTGTTTTTGTTTTTGTTTTAAGATTTTATTTATTTATTTGAGGGAGAGAGAGAGTGAGAGAGCATGAGAGCAGAGAAGGTCAGGAGCAGCAGACTCACCAGGGAGTTGGGAGCGAGATGCGGGACTCAATGCCAGGACTCCGGGATCATGACCTGAGTTGAAGGTAGTTGCTTAACCAACTGAGCCACCCAGGCCCCCGGCTCCCAGTGGTTTTTGATGGTTTGCATAGAGAGCCATGTCTGCCTGTCTCTACTTATCTGGCTCTGTTTATCTCTTTTTCTTCCTTCCTTTCTTCCTTCCTTCCTTCCTTCTTTCTCTCCCTTCCCTCCCTCCTTCCCTTCTTTCTCTGGCCTGCATTTTTTGTTTGTTTTCTTGTTTTGTTTTGTTTTATTGTCAACAAATGGGTTTGTGCAATACTTCCTATGCTTTTATGCTTCATATAGTAAAGAGGTATATGACACTGGTACATTTCTTTTCCAGTGGCCACATAGTAGTCTGCTATGAGTATGAACCAAACCTTATATCATCAGTCCACTGTTCAAGGTCATTTAGGGTTTTGTTTTGGGGTTTTGTTTTTTTTTTTTGGCTTTTGTGGGACTATCTTCATTTATACATCTTTGCCTGTGTGTGCATGTTTATCTGCAAAATAAAAGTCTCAGGATGTAATTGCTGATCAAAGAGTATATGGTATGTGTTGTAAAGAGCATGGGTGTTATGTAAGACTGATGAATCATAGTCCTGTACAATGTATGTAATGTACAATGTAATGTACAAATAATACATTACAAGTTTATTAATTGAATTTAAATTTAAAAAACTTTAAAAAAGAATATATGCATTTAAAAGTCTGATAGCTGCACCTGGGTGGCTCAGTCGGTTAGGTTTTGCTCAGGTCATAATCCCAGGACTCTGAGATGGAGCCCCAGGTCAGGCTCCCTGCTGAGCAGGGAGCCTGCTTCTCCCTCTCCCTCTGTCTCTCCCCTTGCTCATGCACGTTCACTCTCTCTCTCTCTCAAATAAAGGAATAAAATCTTAAAAAAAAAATCTGATCGATCTTGCCCAGTTGTTCTCTGCACAGACATCGAAATGCTGAACAAGTCCAAGTCCAGCTGACCCATGAGCCTGAATTTCTTTTCCTATTTATTTATTTTTTTCTGAGCCTGGCTTTAAAAAGGTGGAATGTATAACCCCCTACAATAATAGCCAGGGCTCATTTTTTTCTACATACTGGCCATGATAAATACTATGAGGGTTTTTCATTTCTGTCAATTTCAAAGATGAAAAATGGTTATCTCAATGTTTAATTTACATTTCTTTCCTTTGTTATTCTTAAAACTATATATCACATCCTTAAAGGTCATTTGCATGAGTCTTTCTGGGGTCTGCTTATGTCCTTTATTTTTAATTTGAGTTATTAGTCTCTTCATTGTTTATTTGTAACAACACTTTATAATAAGATCTAAGCCTTTGTCAAATGTAACAACTATTTCCCCCCAATTTGTTGTTTGTCTTTAGCTTCTGTTTGAGTGTGTTCTGAGCACATATGTGTGAGTACAGAAAGTGTCAGTTTTTATGGATATATTAGCTTGCTTAGAAAAACATCTCTGGGGACAACTGGGTGGCTCAGTGGGTTAAAGCCTCTGCCTTCCGCTCAGATCATGATCCCAGGGTCCTAGGATCGAGCCCTGAATCGGGCTCTCTGATCAGCAGGGAGCCTGCTTTCCTCCCTCTCTCTGCCTGCCTCTCTACCTACTTGTGATCTCTGTCTGTCAAATAAATAAAATCTTTAAAACAAAACAAAAAAACCCCATCTCTGTATTAAGATGATTAAGACTTCTTGTACATTTTCTTCAGGTTTTTTAATGGCTTCTTTTTTATTTACATATTTTTTATTATTTTTTTATTTTTTAAAGTGGACTCTATGCTCAGCCTGGAGCACTGTGCAAGGCTTAAACTCACAAACCTGAGATCAAGAGCCCTGAGAACAAGAGTTGATGTTGGATGGACTGAGCCACCCAGGTGCCCCACAATGGCTTCACTTTTAAAGGCATAGCTCTTCGATCCATTTGGAATTGATTTGATGTAGAATAAGGAAGCAATGGTTTCAGCTTTAGTTTTGGTTATTCCATAGATCCTAAGATAGTTAGTAAATAATTCGTCTTTCCTCATCTGGTCCAAGAATCCATCTTTATTTGCACTAATTCCCATGCAACAGAGTACTAAATTCTCATGGGTTTATTAAATTCTGATTGCATATATTGGTTCTTTTGTTCTTTAACCTTTACCTGTTGAGTGCCTTGGATGTGCTAACTGCTAGGACTACAACAATGAATAAGATAGATTCAAATTTCCTCTTCCTAGAATGGAGTCAAGTATGCAAGAAACAAACCAATACAAATTGTTGTATAGCCTGTGAAGAAAACCAGCAGGGTGCTATGATAGAGACGAGTGTGTGTGTGTGTGTGTGTGTGTGTGTGTGTGTGCGCGTAATTTAAACAGTGGTAAAACTCTTCAAGGAGATAACATTTAAGCTAGGAACTGAAGGATGAGAAAGAGCCCATCATTTCAAAAAATAAAGTGTTCCAAATCCAATGCTCTTAGTTTGCACTGAGGTTCAGAAATTGGAAACAACTTTGCTAACTGGAGGAAAGGAAAGATATTTGAAGAGGTTAGGATATATTGTGTGCCAGGTGGGAGGATGGGTGCAGGGAGTCAACAAGACAAAACTCTCCTCCAGGAATTTGCAGTGGAATGGGGCTTGGGGGATGACAAGAAGACATAAATTAACAATTAATGCTTCGGCCACTCTCTATGATTTTGGCCTTTAACATCTAATTTGGGCTCTATAGGTCTCTGCCACCTTCTCCCAGCCCCAGACTGCTCAGGGCCAAGTTCTCCTGCCCCACATCTGTGCTGGTTTGAATCCACCCTCTGTGTCAGTAACCCTCCCTAAAAGCCTTTATCAGGGATGTCTTCCTTCCTTTCCCTCCCCAGGCTGTTGAAGCTCAAGGTTCAAGAGGATTGGCGCAATTCGATATGCAGTGATCGAAGTAGAGATAAGTTCTGTTCAAGGTTCACTGGAAATGCATACAGAAAAGATATAACTTGTGGCTCCAGGGAGATGAGATAGAAAGCTTAGAAGCCAAGTGAGAAGTTGACATTAACTTTCTGTTTTTCTGGATCACCACCACTATAACTACCTCTTGGTAATCTCACTTTGCATGTGATCAAGTTTGGCTCTGACTGGAACAGGGCTGTTTCTACTGTCACCAACTTTCTGCTTCCCCAGCTGGTTGGGTCCATAGGAAAGCGGCTACAATAATTTCAAGCAATAGCAGTAAGAGGAAGGAAGGGGAATTCCTGTGATCCCAGGTCATTTCTGGGAGGCTGTCATGGTGGGGGGAAAGGAGAGGTGAGAAGAGTAAGCAGACATTTTAGGGGAGGGAGGACACAGAACAGTGAGGGGGGAGGGGGTTTTGTTATTATCATCTTAAATATTTAGTGATTCTAGATGTTTACAGGTGTTGCCTCATATTTTTCTCTACTAGGCTGGGCCTGTTTATTTATATCTCTTGGACTTTGATGGTTCTCAAAGTGGTGATGGCAGCCAGAGTTCTAATATCCTTCTAACCTTATGAGTCTCAAAAGCAAGTCATAAATTGATCTTGCCGAAGAGAGTCTCTTCCTTCACCACCCACCAAGGTGAAGTTTCTAACACTTCTTAAAAATGTCACTTATACATCTTTTATGGCTTGAATTGTATCCCCCAAAGGACATGGTAAGGTCCTAATCCTCAGTACCTGTAACTTTATTTGAGGAAATAGAGTCTTGGCTGATAACCAAGTTAAGTTGAGATCACTAAGATGGACCAGAACCCATTATAACTGGTGTCCTTCTAAGAAGAGGAAAACAGCATGTGAAGACATAGGCTCACGGGGAGAAGGCCATGTGTTGATGGAGGTTAATAACTTTTTCAAGGGCAGAGACAGGCTTATTGCTTCAGAAATCCCCACAGTGTCTTCATACCATGGCTACTTAATAAAAGTTGTTCCTTGACTAAGACAAAAAGACTGACATTTACAGGAAATGATTACAGTTGCTAACAACAGCTATATATCTATACTCCTATACTTTTCCAATAGTAAAAACCCTGAGAGTAACACATCATCTTGCAAGCATAAAAAGAAAAATCTCACGGTACAAAAAGCTTTCTTAACTCAGTGATTGGTTAACCAGTAGTTGTATGTTTGTCACACATAAGATACCATGCTGGGCTCAGGGCATGTGAAAAATCTAGGACATCACTCCTACCCTGCCCTGTTAGGTGTTTATGTTCCAGTTGGGGGAAAAAATCCATAGAAGACAAAATGCTTTGATTTAATATAACATTTTGTGGCAGAAAAACCATAGCACTGGGAGAGCAAAGACCTGGGTTTTAGGCTGGTCTCTACTACAACTTAGGAGTATGCTCATATTAGAATCACATTTTCTCCAGTTCTTGGGTTTCTGTTATAAAAAGGTAAGAGTTGAACTTCATCTCTACATTTACTTCCAGACCTAAAATACGATGAATAACTTGGATTTCAGAAGACATATTGGGTTCTAACAACCTGACCCATAATCACTTAATCAAACGAGGAATTTATTGGCTTACATAGTTGGAAGAGATGGTTAGCTTCAGGCATAGCAGGATCTAGCTACTCAAAATATATCCGCAGAATCCATGGTGTCTCTTAGTTCTTAGTTCTGCTTTCTCCCATCTCAAAGGTACCCCCCTTCTTAAGGGCAAGATGGCTGCTGGTGATTCCACATGTTCATCTTACAATTCCAAAACTAGTGAAAAGAAAATGAGAGCTTTCTTTTCCTCCAAATCCAAATATACATCCTGATCTGAATCTCTGGTGGCAGCTAGGACTCATACTTTCTCTGAACTGGCCACTATAGCTGGGGGAACATAGTGAAGACTGGATTTCATGTCACCTCTAGAGCTGAAAGGAGTCAAGTCCACCCAAACCATGTGGATGGTCTGAGAATGGGGGAAGGGGGACACCCAGAGAAAACTGGGATGCTTTAAAGATTTTATTTATTTATTTAACAGAGAGAGAGAGATGACAAGTAGGCAGAGAGGCAGGCAGAGAGAGAGGAAGGCAGGCTCCCCGCTGAGCAGAGAGCCTGATGCGGGGCTCGATTCCAGGACCTTGAGATCATGACCTGAGCCGAAGGCAGAGGCTTAACCCAGTGAGCCACCCAGGCACCCTTGGGATGCTTTTAATAAAAGAAGGGTGAGTGGATGGTAGGGTGGCCAAATAAGACATGTCCACTGCAGAGGGCAAAAGTTGCAGAATACGGGAAGTAAAAGGAGAGAATGAAAGGAAAAGGGGAGAAAGGTCCTGAGAATGGGAAGAGTAGGTGGAAACAGTAGTCCAGATTATTTTGAACCCACTAAGAGGATGAGAACTGACTTTGGAGCCACCAAAAAGAGGAGCAAAGTGCCCTTCCTTGGAGCTCTCCCTTCTGGTCCAGCTTGCTGTGCATCCCTGGGGGCACCCTGCCTGCAGTTAGCCACCGCCATGGACACATTCGACTGCAGCTCATGCGCCCATGCAGCAGCCCCATTCCAATGGCTCCTTCCTATGGGCTCTGTCCCAGGAGTTTTGCTTCAGTGCCGGCTGGTGGACAGGGCTCCATGGTCCACACTTCTGTGAAGATGAACCCCCACTTTTGGCCTACACTGCAGGGTTCCAGATCCCAGCCTTCATCCATTAACACACGTATCATTTGCTACATTCGGAGTGTTATAACTCTGTGCTGAGCACTATGGGGCAGAAGAAAGGAAGGTAAAAAATAGGGTGTTTGTCCTCCAAGAATGTAATGTTTCTTTGTAGGGAATAAAATATTAAAAAGAACAGTTGTCAGCCAGGATAAAATTGATGTATGAAATGACTACTATAGACTACATTATGGACTATTACAGACAAATACAGACTATGATAGGCTATTCTGTAACTAGAATGTTACAGAAGTTGGGAAGGAAGAAATGATGGCCCGAAGGAATGAGGGAGGCTTCATGAGGGCCTGTGCCTTACTCTGGCAACAATTGGAAGGGCAGTTAGGGGAAGGACACGGAGGGGTTGGCACTGGAAGTGGTGAATGCCTTTAGGGAATGAACAGGGGAGAATATATTGTGTTGAGCAGTGAGGGGAAGCTGAGGAGACCTGAAAAGTTAACCTAGATGGGGACGCCTGCTCTTGAATAGTGGTGAAGGGGAAGCTATGGAAGAGAACCCAGGGTTTCAGGCGGGGTGGCTGGCATTTTCAGCTACTGAGCGGTCCAGGAAGGAGCTCCTCTAGGAGGGAATGTGGATGCTGAAGTGCCAGATGGCTCACAAATGAAGAGTTTAAAGGTCCGGAGAGGGAAGAGGTGCTGGGCTTTGCCGAGAAGTCAGGGATGGAGCCCTTCGGGGATCCATCCATGCAGAAGGATGATAGAGTCTTGAGATGTGTGAGGGCAGAGGGAACAGAAAAAGACCATCGAGTAAGTCAAAAGGTTCCTCAGACAAAATGACAAGAGGGGCGCCTGGCTGGCTCAGTGGGTTAAAGCCTCTGTCTTTGGCTCAGGTCATGATCTCAGGGTCTTGGGATCAAGCCCTGATCTCTGCCTGTCAAACAAATAAATAAATAAATAATCTTAAAAAAAAAAGAAAAGAAAGTACACACGAGATACAACAATTGAATGTGTGGCATCGCTGGACGCAGGCTACCTTGCCTGCGTCCGCCCTCACCTTACTGTTTCCCTGCTTACACCTTCTCACCCCAGAATTGGACCTCCTGTGGACAACGAACACCTCCTCTTCACTTCTGTCCCTCCGAGTCTTGTGTGGCACTTGTCCCAGGGGAATCACTGCAGCTGACTTACAATGTGTCTTTGTTGAGTGAGTGGCCAAGATCAATGAATTCTTTAGAAAGTTGCTTGTCATAGGCCAGATTTTGTGGTGACCATCTCCAAGGGATACAAAAATTTCTTGAGCAGGAATTTCATTCATGTGACTTTTCAGTAAATAAATAATCTGGCTGGAAAGTAGGTGTGTGTGTGCATGTGTGTGTGTGTGTGTGTGTGTGTACACAGTTTTTCTCACTTTCAGTCAATTCAGGGTAGGAAAGCTGAGATTCCCATCCAAAGATGAGCAAGGATGTGTATGTGAATGATCCTGCAATTCTTAGATTGTTTCCCATTACCATCCTTTTAAGAAGATTCATTAGCATGTTTTAAGCCACTATTTACTTACTTGTTGAATATCTATGTGCCAGGTGCTCTGCTGGACACTGGGGATTGGTGGTGACAGGACAACTGTGGGTCGTGATGGAACTTACCTTCCACTGGAGAAACAGAAACAAGTACACAAAGACACAAACAAGAGTGACAGGTTGCCAGGAGTGTGGTGCTGTGATGGGAATAAAGAGGGTGATAGGAAGGTAAGCAAGGGGAGAGGCCAGGGGTGATGGGGCAGGAAGGGGCAGTCTGTGTGAGTGGGGGACCTAGATGAAGCATTCAAAGAACTAGAGGAGGCAGTTGAGGGAGAGAAAGGAGGCCCCCAGGTAGAAAGTCTGTAGTACATTTGAATGGCAGAAAAGATGACCGCTGAAGGGTGGGGGAGAGTGGGATGCAGTGGGATGGGTGGAAGCAGATTCAGCTGAGCCTTGTAGGCTACGGGGGAGGGGGTGAGGGTGGGGTTCTGAGGACATTTGTAGCGAACTGTAAAATCACCAAAGAATTTTAGATGACAGCATATCAGGCTCTGAGTTAGTATTTCAAAGATCACCTAACCGTGTGGGCTATGATGGACTTGATGGGACAGAGCAGAAGAAAAGAAATCACTAAGAGTCTTTCCCAGTGGAGCAGGTTGGGGGGGGGCAGGTGGCTTGGATGCAGATGTGGGGTTTAGAGATTTGGAAGTAGAGCCAAGAGGACTTGTTGGCACGTTGACTTGTGGATGGAGTGCAAAAGAGAATCAGGGGTGTCTCTTTCAGACTTGAGACTCAAACTCTTGGGTGGGGTGCCAATCACTTAACTAGTGGGAGGCGATCTGGGAGCGGCGGGAGCAGGAGTTTTGGCTCAGATCTTGTTAGTATGTGGTAGCTTATTAGCTACCCGCATGGAGCAGTTGGGTATGTATGCATGATGCCTGTGTTAGAGACACCTTTGGAGTCATGAGCACACATGTAAGTCATGAGCCAGGTGGAGATTCCTAGGAGAGAGTGTGAGAATGGAGAAGGGAAGTGCAGAGAAGGGAGGAGAAGAGCAGGCTCAGGACTGAATCTTAGGTGACCAACACTTACCTACTGGGCAGAGAAAGGGAGGGGAGACAGCAAAGGAGACAGAAGGAGCCGAGAGTAAGAGCAGAGCAAAGTGGGAAGAACGGGATGTCTAGAAAGGCAAGAGGGTGTTTCAAGAAGGAACATGCTTAACTATGCTGACTGCACCTGAGAGAAATACGAAGCAAACCAAGTGTCTAAAATGTATTTTACTTGTACAACTTAACCATACAGGTTTTCAGGAATATACAAACCACATGAACAGAAGCAATCTTTTCTTGGATAGTTTTATTTTTTGATGACCAATTAAGGATAAATTCCCTCTTTTTAAAAAAGATTTTATTTATTTTTTTGACAGAAAGAGAGATCACAAGTAGGCAGAGAGGCAGGCACAGAGAGAGAGGGGGAAGCAGGCTTCCCGCTGAGCAGAGATCCCGATGTGGGATTCGATCCCAGGATCCTGAGATCATGACCTGAGCTGAAGGCAGAGGCTTGACCCACTGAGCCACCAATGTGCTCCAATGATAAATTCTTTAAAAAAAAAATTCTTATTTAATTAAATTTTTTAGAGATTAGCGGGATGCCTAAGTGGCTCAGTGGGTTGGGGCCTCTGCCTTTGGCTCAGGTCATGATCCCAGGGTCCTGGGATCAAGCCCTGCATCGGGCTCTCTGCTCAGCGGGGAGCCTGCTTCCTCCTCTCTCTCTGCCTGCCTCTCTGCCTACTTATGATTTCTGTCAAATAAATAAATAAAATCTTTAAAAAAATTAATTTTTTAAAGATTAGCAAATTTAATTTGATTTGTGTAAAGAGATTTGATTCTAATCAGAGTTGGCCTGGTTGGGTTGAGGTAGAGCTGGTAGTTGCTCACAAGGTCATTCCAAGGACACCAAGGTCTCCTTGGGCACGTCACCCACAAGGCATCCGGCCCTGTCCTTCTCTGTAATGAGCTGATGACTGGAAAGTCCTTTTGTCTTTCTGGGCTTCCATTTTTGTAGTTGTGAAGCAAGGAGGTTAGACCAGTACCTTGTAAAGTCCTTCCATCTTAGGTCTACTTTGATTCTGAGATTCTAGCCAGGCCCATTCATTTAGTCCTTTCTTACTAAAACGAATGAACCTCAATAAAAATTGTTTTGTTGCTGTTCCCAAAATTTGCTAATTTGTTAGCATCGCCGGTGTTAATGGGCAAAAGAGTATTTTTATTTCTGACTTTTTATTTCATGATTCTGAGCAAAGCTGTGTCCGTAGCAAGATGCAAGATCTGCATTTTCAGAGTCTTTTTGCTTTATGGCATCGTAAAGCCTGTTCCATGTTAGAAATCAGATTTGACTTTGTAAGGGTACACAATGACTAAGATACCCAAGATAAGAACTCCTTGCTTTCCACACTCCTGCCCCCATTTTGGCTCTATTTTGCTGGCTGACTTCAAGATCTGAACTTCTTATAAAGAATGTGCATATGGAAAGTTATTTGTTCTGAGGCCCTTTGCTCTCTCAAGGGCCACAACATGGGTGGGCTCCTCCC
The DNA here is from genome assembly GCF_010015895.1 of Lontra canadensis. NCBI lineage: Eukaryota > Metazoa > Chordata > Mammalia > Carnivora > Mustelidae > Lontra > Lontra canadensis. The sequence goes on from NW_022631321.1 coordinate 62,941, forward strand.
AGGAGTTTTATAAACTTTATTTGATGACATACACATGGCAAATTGTAGACTACTGCAGTTCCATAAAAAATCATTTTTTAGCCCACGTTTCAGATCTCCTGAATATTTCTGAATTATCTTTAAATAAAGGCTGTAGAAAATTGTGATATAAGTCATACATAGCAATAATGGATAAATAATTAATAGAACAGGAAGCTAATAACTCACTTGCTGACTAATATGCCATAGAAAACGTCATTGCCAAAGGGTGAAATGATAAAGGTTATGCTTCACTTTTTAATGGATAACTAAGGCTTCCTAACTGTTCCCGAGAGTCAAGACTACTTTTAGAGATAGAATTCTCAAAGTAACAAGGGAGTCAAGGAATTTATTATAAGGAATTTACTTAGTAATTAGGCACAGAGACTTATTTTATTTACTTACCATAATTTATTTATTTTTTTAAAAGGTATTTTTAAAAAAGATTTTATTTATTTATTTATTTGTCAGAGAGAGAGAGAACACAAGCAGGCAGAGTGGCAGGCAGAGACAGAGAGAGAAGCAGGCTCCCCGCCGAGCAAGGAGCCCAATGTGGGACTCGATCCCAGGATCCTAGGATCATGACTTGAGCCAAAGTCACCGGCTTAACCACCTTAACCAACTGGGCCACCCAGGTGTTCCATACCATAATTTATTTTTTAAAATTCCCCCTTTATATTCTACTCATGTTTATTAGCCCCCTGAGAAGAGTGAGTTGAAATTTTGCATTTCACTTTTGGGGTACATGTTAAGTGGCTAGAAAACATGAAACCTTTTAAGCAATCAGTGAGTAAAGATATCTAGCTGGGTGGGTGCTATGTACCCAAGAGATGTTTAACAGCTAGCTGAGAAAACAAACACACAGACACAATAATTATGTGCTAAGTAGATGCACAAAATGAACAGTGGTAAGAATTGAAAAGGACACTTTTTTTTTCCTCCTGCTAGTACATATAAAAACACCATATGGATTTTTTTCTAATCTTTTTCTATGTCATAATATTCTTTTGTCCTTAATTCAGTGTCATCTGGGAAATTTGGGGGGTTGGAGGAAGCCCTACTGAGTCAAGTATTTAAAACTAATTACTACAATAAAGACTATTAAAAAGAACACACACACACACACATATATATATGTATATACATATATATATATAAAAGAACACTTATTTGTTTTCTCAGCTAGCTGTTAAATATATATATTTGTATATATTATACATTTTATATATATATATATATATATATATACAAAAGAACACTTATTTGTCTGAAAAGATACCCAAAAACCTTGTAGAAAAACCAACTGCATTGTATAAGCATGTGAACATCACTCAACATTGACAATAGTGAACCCCCAAGTACCTAATTATAGATATCGTATACGATGCAGATATTTTAAATTTGATAGAATTTTGTCTACCGCAACCAGCCAAGGTGAGACTGTACTGTGGTACCTGAGGACCGTCTAGGCGCCCGAGACACCTGCGGAACCTGGAATGGAGAGGGAAGCTGGAAGTCAGCACACGTTGGGTTGGAAAGTGTGCTGATTAATTTGATGTGTCAGCTGGCCTGGGCTAATGGATGCCCAGATGGCTAGCAAAACATTTCTGGGTGTGTCTGGGTGGGTGTTTCCGGAAGAGATAAGAGTTTGATTCGGTAGACTTGAGTACAGATCTGCCCTCATTGACGTGAGGGGGCATCGTCTCTTCTGTTGAGAGTAGAATAGGAAGGGAAAAGGAAGGGCCAATTTCTGCTCTCTCCTCCTGAGCTGGGATGTCCATCTCCTCCTGCCCTCGGACGGAGCACTCCCGCTTCTCAGGTCTTTAGATTTGGACTGATCTCATCACTGGTATTCTTGAGTTTCCAGCTTGCAGAGGGGAGACTGTGGGACAACTTAGCTTTCACAACTGTGTGACCCAGATAGTACCTGAAATCAATCAATCAATCAATCAATCCATCACTCTGTTAGTGGTATGTATACCTTCCATGAGTTCTGCTTTTCTGGAGAACTTTGACTAAGATGTCAGGGTTTTGTTAAAGCTACAGTACGGAGTCAAATCATGGTTTTGGTATTTAAAGGTATCACCAGCCCCCTCCCTGTGTTTCATTCCACCGGACAGCACCAGATCTGTCTGTAAAAGTCTGCTGAGCCAAAGCAAACTCGCCTCCCTCCCTACTAAATGCTGAGCACTGTGCAAATGCTGAAGATGAAGGTGGTGAGGATGTTGCTTGGTGTCGCTAAGTGCACAATTGTGGAAGAGACACTAAGCATCATCTAAGACAGTGAGGAAAGTGCTCTGGGAAGGCTGTCCCAGGTACATACTGGGCACTCCATTTTTTTCTTTTTGAGGGGTGATACAGAGCTTATGGAATCTCATTTTTCTCTTTACAATAGAGCTCACATCTATGTGCTATTTTGCTAGTCTGTGTGGGTACCTTAAACCTAAAAGTCTAAACCCCTTACTATGAATGGGCTCAAACTAAAACACATTCGCCCTCACACTTATTGTCTTAAAACAGTCGTGCATACATGATATTCTTCCTGTAGAGTCAACGTTGATTGAAAACCACTACTTTCAAAGATCGGTCTGATTTTGAAGGTGAACCAAGATATATACCATATGACTCTACAATCCATTTTAGCCATTTTGTATGGTTGTTATCTTATGGGACTACAGTGTATGTTTCTTAAAAGGACACTGATGAGGGGCACCATCTGGTGTTAACTTTAACCACAGCTGGTTGGAACCCGTGAATGATACAAAAAGTTTATAGGTGAAGCATGACAATTCAGAAAAAAAAAATCTCAAGAAAATAGTAGTTTAGATGATACTTGGAAATAATAAAATTATTTAAATGACTGAACTTTTGGACATTGGTCTAGATAAATGCAAATTTTAAATTCCTCTTTGTGCTAAGTATTATTAGTAATAAGGCAAAAATACATTTATTTAGGGACACCTGGGTGGCTCAGTCAGTTAAGCGTATGCCTTCAGCTCAGGTCATGATCCCAGGGGTTCTGGGATCTAGCCCTGAGTGGGGTTCTGTGCTCATTGGGGTGTCTGCTTCTCCCTCTCCCTCTGCATGCTGCTCCCCCTGCTGGCACACTCTTTCTTTCTCTCTTTCTCTGTCAAATAAATAAATAAGATCTTAAAAAAATACATTTTACATGTATTTTACATAGGCCAGACCCTATTCTAAGCACTTTATATTTGTTTGTTTACTTAAGCATTGCATCAACTTTAGGAGCTAGTTACTATTATTTTCCCCAGTTTTACAGATGGGGAACCTAAGGCACAAAGTAGTTAAACAACCAGAGGTCGCTCAGTAAATAATCAAATGAGAATTTGACTCTCTCTCCCTGACGACTGTATCATTAGGGTGGTTGTGGATTTCTGTACAATGATTGCACTGAAAATCTTCAGAACTGACTTGGGATTTACAATCTGAAATTTGCAGGTGAATGCTTTTAGAGCACTTGCTTTTGTGCCAAATGGCTTGTTGTCTAGGGGACAGTTCTCAGCTTTGGCATTATTGACATTTTGGGCCACATAATTCTTTCTCTGTGTGTGTGTGTGTGTGTGTGTGTGTGTGTGTGTGTGTAAACACGTGGTGGGGACTGTCCTATGCATATTAGGACAGCATTCCTCGCCTCTACCCACTAGAAACCAGTAGTATCTTCCCTAGTCATGACAACCAAAAACATCTCCAGAAATTGCCAGATGTCCCCTGTGGACAAAGTTGCCCCTGGTTGAGAACTTCTGGTCTAGAGAATTCTGAACTCTCTCAGTGAGGAACCCAGAAATAATTTCCAGCAGGAAGCAATGAGATGACTAAGCAGTTCGGGTATGTTTTCTTTCGAATTCTTGCATGGTATTCATGTCATTCTTTCTCAATAGCAGGTGTGTCTCATTTGTCATATCAGAAATAAATACACAGTGCCAGCTTGTACCAGTTACCATTTTTTAATGCCATGTGTGATAAACCTTTGTGTTCTACTTACAAAATGCACAGCCAGCTTCTTATTTTTCTAGAATCCAGTGGCTGTATACTTGGCAGGAAACTGCAAGTGATCTCAATCTCTTTAAACATTTCTTTCCTTGACTTGGTGTGTGGAATTCTTTGAGGGGGGTTCTCTGTGAAAATAGGACAGATTATAAACTAGGTCCATTTGTTTATTCATATTTTATTGATTTACTTTTTGTTTTTTTTTTTGTTTAGCTTTTTTGTTTTTTAGTATTTTAAATACAAAGATCAATATTATGATCGTGATATATTAATATATCATAAAACACTGAAGAGCTAAAGAAGGACGACTCTTCTCTTAAATGGGGTTTCCGGTCATTAAATCACTGACATCAGGGTTTAGCAAGAGTGTCATGCAATCCTTTTTATTTTAATGTGCTCTGGCCTCCAACAGTATCTTCCATATCATCTCTTGCCAGCCAAAACACCTTCCCCTCCAATCCCTTAGGATCTACTTAGGCAAAAACTACCTCCTCTGTGATTGCCTCCAGAATCCTTAATCAGAAGAGCCACTTCCTTCCACTAGACCTTTTATTATTTTATACCCATCATTGTGTTCTCCTTTATGTTCTGTCAAATTAAGTACCTGGATTCTCACCCCTACGAGATGGCAAATCATTTAAAGGAAAGGATCATGCTTTATCTGTCTCTATCCCAAGTACTTAGCATAGTTCTTTACACATAGAATATTTTTCTTGAAAGACTGTATCCTTTTGTTAAATTAGTATTTCTCTAGAATTGGAAATCAATATTTGGCAGCGAGACAAAATCAATTGGTAACTCTATTTCTGTCATTGGGCTGCAAGAATCAGGAGAGTGGTTAAGATCTGGGTGTGGAGTCTTCCCATCTCTTCCCCTTATTAACAGAGAGAGAGATCTTCCTTTGGGATTTTATTTAGTCCCAATTGTTACCTGTTCTATGTTTCTTTCACATTTGGGAATTAATTGCAATCTTTCATGTTAATTTCATCGATCAAATCCATGAAGCAATCTTGCCCCCTCTCCTCTGTTAGCCTGGATCAGGGTTGTCTGCTTAAAAGAATCCCACAGAAACTTAATCCTTCAAAGGATTCTCCTAGTTCCCTTTAGATCCAGGCCCTTGGTAGGTCATGGTTTGGTTTTCTAAGTTATTCCACTTTCCTAGTGACCCATGGAAACCTGCCATGCTTCTCCTTGTGACAGGCCCTGCCGTTGCTTGTTATACAAGGATCTCAACATGTAGATATTGGCACTATCTTGGAAGGCAGATAGATAGTGAGGGGCGATCCCTCCAGCTCCGTCTTGCTCCTTCTTATGTTCCATGTGCAGAAAAAAAATTGTGGCTGGGGTGCCTGGGTGGCTCAGTTGGTTGAGCAGCTGCCTTCGGATCAGGTCATGATTCCAGGGTCCTGGGATCGAGCCCCGAATCGGGCTCCCTGCTCAGAGGAGAGCCTGCTTCTCTCTCCCTCTGCCTGCCTCTAAGCCTACTTGTGATCTCTATCTCTCTGTCAAAATAAATAAATAAAAATCTTAAAAAATAAATCGTGGCTCAGATTAAAGCTGGCAATTGTTTGGACAAAGAAAATGTGGCTATTTGGTTTTCAAAGTTATACTTAATCATCCTCATACCCTCCCCCACACTGGGTAGTGTTGGGGGTGGGGAGTGGGGCTTTAAATCTACTAATAAAAATGCTCTTAATTCAGCCTCTTCCTGATTAAGTACAGTCATTTCACTGGGGGACTGGATTCTATTCAGCAAATACTCTACCTTGAAGATTTCATCATCCCCCTCTGTTTCTCCTCAAGACGTGCCAGTGGGAACTAAAATAATTCAGAAAACGTTTCACAACCAAACCTCGCTTTCAAGACTACTTTCTCAGACTCAAAAATCCCATTTTTTAATTTCCAGTGGTGAACCTTGACTTTCTCTTTGCCTTTCTTTGTAATAATCCTTATCTTCTCGAAGACAAATGGATGATGTTGGCTTTTTAATTAAATTTTTCCTGGCTTTTGCTTTCCTGGGCCTACCTTTTACTGGGTTACATGGTTCATTTGGCTCCCTATTTAAAAGAAAAAAAGGAAAGAAAAGCTACTTAAAAGAAAAAAAAGAAGGAAAAAGAAAAAACAGTCACTGTGCATTAAAGCTTATACCAAGTCTAAGAAGACATGTCACTAACCACATTTAACTCTATCTACAGAAATTCTCAAAGAAAGAGAATTCCACATTTCTGCAAAGTGAGTGAACAAATGTTTACAAATACCTGAGCCAAGAAATAGCTGATTTTACATTGTTCTGCGATCAGTTTTAGTTGTAGCCAAGAAAGTATCCTATCTCTCACTCAAATATCATTAATAGAGATCATGAAGCAATCCCACTATATGTGAATTTAATCCCTGATCACAGTTTACACTAGTACATAAGCTCATATTTCTTGTTAGACCATCAAGAGATTACGTGTTGCTAAAGGTGTAAAGTTTGGATGACATAATGTAGAAGGAAATAAAAAATATTTCATTTCAGCTAAGTTCTAAACCACTGTGACAATACACCCAAAGAAGCTGAAAAGATCTGTGATGGGCCGATGCCCTATGTGTAACATGAACTCAGATCATTTCCACTAGTCCAATAGTGTGTAATTCTTTATTTCTCTCAGGGTTCTTCCAACAGTTATCAAGGGGTAGAGAAATGATTTCCTTGATCTACATGAATGTGGGATAGTTATTTGCATACTTCTTTGTGGTGGCTCAGTCAGTTAAATGACTAACTCTTGTTCCAGCACGGGTCATGATCTTTGGGTCCTGAGATCGAGCCCCAGATCAGCCTCCATGCTCAGTGAGGAGTTGGCTTAAGATTCTCTCTCTCTCCCTGTCTCTCTCCCTCTGCCACTCTGCAAACTTGCATGCTCTCTCTTTCTCAGATAAATAAATAAATCTTTAAAAAAAAGAAAAAAGCCTGGGACATACTGGGGGAATTATTTTGCATATGCGAAAGATTGTTTTAGTTGGCCATGGCATTATTGTGTTGTAGAGTTAGAAAGGACATTAGAAGTTATCCTTGTTCAGTCTCCTCATTTTACAAATTAAGCAAAGGCTTATTGAGTACCTGAGGCCCAAAGACACCTGATGAGTAGTTATCAACCCCTGCTGTGCATTCAATCACCTGGGCTCCAACTGAGGCCTTCTGATGTAATTGATCTGGTGTGAGGCCCAGGCACTGGTCATCTTAAATACTTTTCAGGTCATTCTCATGCTCCTAAAACTATCCTCTTCCCTCTTGTGTGTGTGTGTGTGTGTGTGTGTGTGTGTGTGTGTTTTTAAGATTTTATTTATTTAATTGACAGAGAGAAAGGGGGTGAGAGTGCAAGCAGGGGGAGTGGCAGAGGGAGAGGGAGAAGCAGACTCCCAGCTGAGCAGGGAGCCTGATGTGAGACTCGATCCTAGAACCCTGGGATCATGACCTGAGATGACTCTCTTTCCTCTGTTTAAAAAAAAAAAAAAATCTGCCATTGAAATCTTTTCTTCTGTATCTAATCCACATACTTAAATGAAGTTATCTGTGAGAAGAGCTCTCCAGATGCCTCCTCACTTCTATAGGCTTTCATAAGCTCCTCCCTTTGTCCTCTTTATTTTCCCAACCTCTTTTACAAAATAGAATTGAATAGCAACCATGGAAGTCACAAATCCCATTCACCCAAAATGCGATTTTACTCCTCATCATGGATGCTATGAAAATACTTTCGATTAGGGATAAACTATGCTTTGTAGCTGATGGACTTCCTGGCCTACTAAGAAGCAGACAACTTTAGGCTCAATGGTGACCTTGAGATTGTGCAAACCTCAGACAGATTACTGTCCCACAGTCCTCACTGCATCAGTTCCCAAGGAAGAAATGACAGTATTTGGTGCCATCAAATATGGGAGACAAAGCTCCAATAAAGAATTTCAAGGACTTTACGGCCTAAGAGATTGGTTTGGATAATGAAGGGACACCTGCACTCCAATGTTTATAGCAGCAATGTCCACAATAGCCAAACTATGGGAAGAGCCCACATGTCCATCAACTGATGAATGGATAAAGAAGACATGGTCTCTCTCTCTATATATATATTCCATTATAATATTAATATTCCATTATATATTTAATATTCCCTACTAGATACACAATGAAATATTACTCAACCATCAAAAAGAACAAAATCTTGCCATTTGCAATGACATGGATGGAACTAGAGGGTATTATGCTAAACAAAATAAGTCAGTCAGAGAAAGACAAATACCATATGACTTTACTCATATGTGGAATTTAAGAAATAAAACAAATGAATATGGGGAAGGGAAATAAAGTAAAATAAGGTAAAAACAGAACAGGAAGCAAACCATAAGAGATGCTGAACTCCAGGAAACAAACTGAGGGTTGCTGGAGGGGAGGAGGGAGGAAGATGGAGTAGATGATGGGTGTTAAGGAGGGCACAGTTGTGACAAGCACTGGGTGTGATATGCAACTGATGAATCACTACATTCTATCCCTGAAACTAATAATACAGTATATGTTAATTAAATTAAAATTAAACTTAAAAATTTTTCAAAAGTCAATAGAAATGAAGAAGCAAAGATTTTTCAGGTTTTAGGTCTAGAAATGTTGTGTGAGATCAGCCTCTAGTGGGCACTTTAACTATCACAATGGCTCAGCATTTCAGTCATGTGGCTTGATTTTGGAATGTTCATTTCCACACCAGATATGTCCTAAACACAGTCTGACTTCAGATGACAGAAATAGATTATTTTTGATATCAGAGACAAATATTATAATATCAATCTTTTGAAAGCTCTATGAAGAGGATCCCTCTGCCTCTCTACAACAGACTTGTGACTCTCAGTTGCTTTTCATCTTTGCAGAGGAAAGTCCTAGAAACTCCCTAACATAGAGAAAAATGGTCCCACATGTTTCTTGCCCCTTCCTGCTTCTCAATTTTTATCTCCTGATTCTGGAGTGTTCCAGGCACAGTGTCTGGATGAGAAGGTTTCCAGGTAGAGAAGTAGAGGAAAGCATTCAAGAGAGGATGTCTTCTATGTGGCATATTTAGGGAATTGCAAATGTCTTAATATTTCTGAAGTATATAATGCAAGAAAGGATGGACAGCTGGGTCTTTCAGTCTTTTTCTTTTCTTTTCTTTTTAACTTTCACCATAGAAGAATACAGAAATATTTGTCCACTCCGAAATAAAGGAAGTGCAGGTGGGATGGTTTTCATAACGGACAGTCTCCATAACAGAGGTGGAAGGAGGAGTGAAGAATGTGGCTCGTGGGAGAGCCCACATTCTCTCTAAGCCAGATTACCTGTCCTCTGCTTCACTGACTGGTGGGGGAAAGGGGGTCTAATGCTGTGAGATTTTTCACATTTTTATTTTTAAATAGGTAACAGATCTGGGTTTATTTCAAAGTAAATGTTTTATTTTGGAACTCTTTCTTTCTTTTTAAAAAGATTTGATTTATTTGTTTGACAGACAGAAGGAGGGAGAGAGAGAGAGAGCACAAGCAGGGGGAGTGGGAGAGGGAGAAGCAAACTCCCTACTGAGCAGGGAGACTGAAGCGGGGCTTGAGTCCAGGACTCTGGGATCATGACCTGAGCTGAAGGTAGATGCTTAACCAACAGAACTACCCAGGCACCCCCTGAACTCTTTCTTTCTTTTTTTTAAAGGTTTTTATTTATTTATTTGACGCACAGAGAGAGAGATCACAAGTAGGCAGAGAGAGAGGGGGAAGCAGGCTCCCCGCTGGGCAGAGAGCCTGATATGGGGCTTGATCTCAGTATCCTGAGATCATGACCTGAGCCGAAGGCAGAGGCTTAACCCACTGAGCCACCCAGGCGCCCCGCTTTCTTAAAGTATTTTTCCATGAATTCCAAGAGGTCAGATTCTCAGTAGACTTAAATAAGGTTTATATCATTTAAAAATTGATTACATCTGCTGTGGTATAATTTAATTGTTTATACTTAAAGAAAATATGGGGAATTATATTTAGCATTACTTGTCATACCCATGAGGAGTTCCCAATAATAAGCAAAAGAAGAAATCTGGACATTTTAAAAGACTTTAAAAACAGTTTCTCTCCCGCTCTCTTTTTTGCTTATTTATAACAATAGATGTGAGCTGTAAGGATAGAAAGTTAAGAAATTTTAATGCAATTATAATTAGATTATTTTTTCTTTAATAAAGATTTTATTTATTTATTTGAGGGAGAGAGAGAGAAAGAGAGAAAGAAAGCACAGAGAGAGAGAGAGAGTGAGAGTGAGAGGGAGAAGTAGACTTCCCACTGAGCAGAAATCCTAATTCAGGACTCAGTCCCAGGACACTGAGATCATGACCTGAGCCGAAGGCAGATGCTCAACAAACTCAGCCACACAGATGCCCCTAGATTAAGTTTTTTCTATTGAGGTACAATTGATATATAATAGCTTATTAGTTTCCAGTGTATATCACAGTGACTCAATATTTTTATACATTAAAAAATGATCCCCACCATATAAGTCTAGTTACCATTTGTTACAATACTGTTGACTATGTTCCCTATGCTGTACATTACAATCCCACTGACTTACTTATTTTATGACTGCAACTTTGTACCTCTTAATCCTCATCATCTGTTTTGTCCGCCCCCCTCCCCCACTGGGCAAAACTTCCCCCCTCTGGTAACCAACAGTTGGGTACCTGTATCTATGAGTCTGTTTCTATTTTGTCTTGTTCATTTGCTTTGATTTTTAGATTCCACATATAAGTGAAATCATATGGTATTTATCTTTCTCTAACTTATTTCATAAATGCTAAAACATAATATTCTCTAGCTCAATCTATGTGGTCACAGATGGTAAAATTTCAGTCTTTTCCACGGCCAAGTAATATTCCATATACTGGCTGTTGTAAATAATACTACAATAAACATTGGAGTGTATATATCTCTTTGAATTAGTGTTGTTATTTTCTTCAGGTAAATACCCAAAAGTGGAATTGCTGGATTGCATGGTAGTTCTGTATTTATTTTTTGAGGAACCCCCATACTGTTTTCCACAGTGGCTGCACCAATTTACACTCCCACCAACAGTGCCCAAGGGTTCCCTTTTCTGCACATCCTCACCAACACTTGTCATTTTTTGTCTTTTTGATAAGCGCCCATCCGACAGGTGGGAGGTGATATCTCACTGTGGCTTTGATTTGCATTTCCCTGATGATGGGTGGTGGAGAGCCTTTTTTCTTTCTTTCTTTTTTTTAAGATTTTATTTATTTATTTGACAGAGAGAGATCACAAGCAGGCAGAGAGGCAGGCAGAGAGAGAGGAAGGAGCAGCCTCCCCGCTGAGCAGAGAGCCCGATGCGGGGCTCGATTCCAGGGTCCTGGGATCATGACCCGAGCTGAAGGCAGAGGCTTTAACCCACTGAGCCACCCAGGCGCCCGAGAGCCTTTTTTCATATGTGTGTTGGCCATCTGTATGTCTTCTCTGGAAAAATGTCTATTCACATTCTCTGTCCATATTTTAATCAAAATTCAAAAATTTTATAAAAATTTTTATTATTTTTCCATAGGTAAAATAAAACAATTTTAAAAGGTAACATATTCCAAGATACTTAAGATATAGTTCCGAGAGAAAAATGAAAGCTCTGCAATGAAAGTTTGTGCTCCCTTAAGATCGGATTTCACCATTCAGGCAATTCAAAATTAACACCACATAGTCCCCAATCTGATTAAGAAACGTTCACCAACAATTTAGAGAATCTGAAGAAGCCAAATGGGAAGAGAAAACTTCGCAGGTTTGCATGTACTTCTACCAGTAAGATAATGAGAATGATTCTTGAGAAGATAACCGATAAAGGCCGTGATAGCTATAACACACAGAACCAGTCATTCAGTAATTCAGGGTTTAATGGCATTTTTTTTGTTTTTGTTTTTTTCTTTCTTAGGCTTCTGCTTAAAATACAACTAATGAATCATTGAACACTACATCAAAAACTAATGATGAAAAAAAAACTAATGATGTACTACTATAGGTTGGCTCATTGAACATAATAAACAAACAAACAAATAAATAAAAGCATGGGGAAAAAACTCCAAACAGTATTCTTGATTTCTGCCCCTAAAGCTGATCCCGTCTAAATATAATGCCACTCTTACTTCTAACAAAAAGGCACAGAAAGTGGTACACGTTTTTCAAGAGGCTTAATCTGGAGGAAGAAGAACTAGCCTCCCTAGAGAAACTTCAAATGGTGATGAAAAGTCCCCCAACAAAGTAGAAAATAGACTTGTAAAATATGTTAGAAATTTTTACTGTGTGCTGCGCCTGGATTGCTCAGTCGGTTAAGCATGTGAGTTTGCTTTTGGCTCAGGTCATGATCTCAGGGTTGTGAGCTCGAGCCCTGCGTCATTGCACTCTACACTCAACAGTGTACATAGGATTCTCTCTTCTTCTCCCTCTGGTCCTCCCCGCTCACCACGCTTTCTGTCTCTCTTTCTCTAAAATAAATAAATAAATCTTTAAAAAATAAAATGTGAGTCCTCACTTATTCCAAATAATTTTTACTAAAATCTAAAATAAAAAAATTACATAAGAACTAAAATTCAGTTGAGATGGCCATGATTTAAAAAACCCAGCAGTAAAAAAAAAAAAAATACTGGAAGTTCATTGAGACTCAGGCACTAAAGATAGATTAACTTCAACTGTGACTGCTCCTATTTACCCACTGCCTTTGAGAGACTTTAAATACAATCATGTCATGTTCACAAGGATTTGACTGCAAATCACAGTCTATAGAGACCAATTTCTATGTAACACTATTTTGGAGTGCTAAAAAATTTTCAACTTCAACTGCTCAACTTCACAGATATCTGTTCATCTGAAATGTCTAAAGCATCCTTTGAACTTCTTTGCTCTGATGTTCCTTTTAGATCACAATACAAGGAAACCATTGGCAAAGGTTTCCTGAAATAAGCAAACATTTCCCCTATGCCCAGGTATCCCATGCCCCTGGGTCTCCCTAACGCTTAGGATCTATCTGATCTAGCAGGCAGGGAGCAAACTCATTTACCTTCTCCCCAATCTACTAGATGTGTTTAAAAATTACTTCCTAACAGATGCCTTATAATGCACTGTGCCTGGAATGTTAACACTGGTCTTTCTGTTTAGGCTTCTATTCTTCGGGAGCAGCAGGTTCCCTCCTGATGTCTTTGACATCATTGGTTGTGCCCATCAAATAGAATTCTTTGTTGCAAACAAGACTGACAAAATGAGCGAGGCGGTTGGACATGGAAAAAAAAGCTGAAACGGCAGCAATATCCCAGGTATCTTCTCTGTTGAAGCTCTGCCGCTTGAGAGCTTTTTGAAATGGTCATCTGTTATGTATCAGCTTGGAAAACTGCAAGTGCAGACTCCAGCAGGGAGGTCAGACTCTCTCCAGTTCACACACACCTGGTCAGGGAGCACTGGGTTCTTCAAGTAGACCCTGTACCTGGCACTGTGGACAACCCTACTGCATGGGCTCTTCTTGGCCAGGCTGGTCACTATGATGACCAGTTCCCTGTCAGATCGGCTGAGCTGGCCTGTTTCTTTGTTGCAGATGGCATTGTAATAAGCAAAGAAGGCTCTGAGTTCTAATGGCTGGTGAGACAACAATTTACATTTGGTAAAAATCCTGTCAGCGGTGACAGGACTCTGAGGGAGCGAAGCACAGACCTGCTGGCGCCCTGTTCGAAGCCAGGAGGCCTTCCTGCAGGTGCCTGCCCTCTCACAGCTTTTTTTTTTTTTCAATACAAAGTCATAGAATTTCTTTCTACATTTTGGATATTAACGCTTTATTGGATATATGATTTGCAAATGTCTTCTCCCATTCAGTAGGCTGCCTCTTCATTTTGCTGATGGTTTCCTTTGCTGTGCAGAAGCTTTTAGATTGATGTAATCCCATTTATTTATTTTAGCTTTTGTTGCCCTTGCCTGAAGAGGCTGGTCCAAAAAAATTCTGCTGAGACTAATGTCAAAGACCTTACTGCCTATATTTTCTCCTAGGCATTTTTGGTTTCAGGGGTTACAGTTTTCAATCAGTTTTGAATTTATTTTTGTGTATGGTGTAAGATAGTGGTCCAGTTTGCCCAACCCCATTGATTGGAGATACTCTTCAGTGCTGGCTTTGCTTTTCCGCTATTTAAAGCCAGCTATGTGGACGCCTGGGTGGCTCAGTTGGTTAAGCGGCTGCCTTCGGCTCAGGTCATGATCCCAGAGTCCTGGGATCGAGTCCCACATTGGGCTCCTTGCTCAGCGGGGAGCCTGCTTCTCCCTCTGCCTCTGCCTGTGCTCGCTCGCTCTCTCTCTCTCTCTGACAAATAAATAAATAAAATCTTAAAAAAAAAAAGCCAGCTATGACTTCCTCCCCAAGGAGGAATTCTTAGACATTCTTAGACAACTTACTCCAGTGCCTGAAACTGGAGAAAAGTGGGACATCCGACAATGGCAATGCAGACCCAAGAATTTATCTTTATTCATCCAGAACTGACAGGTGGAGCCAAACACGTGGGCAGGGGGCGGTTAACTCGGACTTGGCCTTACCACCTCCTTGCCCCGCCCCCTACAGTCTGGGGGCGGGTCAGGAGGCCAGTCAGTGCCCCGCCCCTCAAGCCTCGCGCCAGAGGGCGGAAGTGACGCAAGCCCAAAGCCATTTCCGGCGGGCCGAAACTAGGAAGAAACTTGGAGCTGCCTAGGCGCTCCTGGCAGGGTCTCTGTTCCTCCTGTGCCCCGTGGCCCGGCAGCGCGAAGCTGTCGGGATCCCTGGCCATGGGGCAGCCCCGGCCCTCCGCAGTGTGAGGCGCGGGGCCTCCCGCGGGCTCCCCGATAGGCCGAGGGCGGGCAAGCGGGAGGCGTCGTTCCAGCTGCGGTCACGGCCGCTGTCGGCCGGGCTCCCGGCATCATGAACATAGACGTGGAGTTTCACATCCGGCACAACTACCCCTGGAGCAAGTTGCCGGCCAACGTGAGGCAGGTAGGGCCGGAATCTGGGGTCGGGGCCCCGCCCTGCCGTCACCTGCTCACCTTGCCCGCTGGGCCGGGGCTGCCCCTGGCGGCTGACTCCCGCTCTTCCCCCGCCGCGGTCTCGGGGCAGTAGTCCCGCAGGCTAGGGGTTCGGAGGGGACGGCTGTGGGGCCACAGGGGCAGGATGGGGCGGTTGGTAAATGGGATGGACTCGCTTGGCCCCTTTGCCTGTAGTCTCGTTAAAACCAGGCGCTGGGTCAGGCGCTTGCGACCCTTGATCTCCAGAACTTCAGGATGGTGGGGAATAGACGAGAAACAAGTGACTGCGTTACAGGAGGATAGCCGCGCACACATCCTTGTATTGTAGTGTATGTGGGCACACGGAGGAGTAAGAAATTGTCCAGGGAGTGTCTGGAGCCCGTGTGGAGGAGGCACTGAAATTGGGCCTTAAAGGACGAATGAGAGATAAGAGGGAGTAAGATTTTCCGGGGAGACGGAAAGTTATTTGAAGAACTTGGACGAGTGAAAGAGCGTGTTGAGAGTAGCTAGCAACTTAGTATCCCGGGAGGTGGAGATGTGGGTATACTGGTGTTTGGAGGTGGGATTTTGTGAGTGAGTGGAGGTTGGTTGGTAGCAGATAAGTCTGGAAAAGCAGGCAGGGC
The DNA here is from genome assembly GCF_010015895.1 of Lontra canadensis. Lineage (NCBI taxonomy): Eukaryota > Metazoa > Chordata > Mammalia > Carnivora > Mustelidae > Lontra > Lontra canadensis. Next base: position 78,630 of record NW_022631321.1, read on the forward strand.
CAGATTTTGAAGGGGCTTTCCTACTCTGATTGTTGGACTGTATCCCCTAGACAGGATAGGCTTACTAGCGATGTTTGAACAAGAGAGTGTCAGGAGGTTTTTTTGGGTTTTTTTTGAGGGTTAATTCTCAACTGCTTGAATGACATTTTTACCAGTTGCTCAGCAAATGTTAACTGAACACCTGATTGCTATGCCTTGTTCCAGGTATGGGTAATTTGCCCCAGTCAACAAGATAGAGACCCTGCCTTCATGGAGCTTATGTCTTAGTAAAGAAAGACAGTAAACAACGAAACAAAGAAGTACTGAACATGGCAGGTGGTGTTGAATCTTAGGAAGATAGTGATAGATGCTGCATATAAGGCGCTGTTTCTCTGGCCATGGACTGAGCTTCAAGTTCCTCCCTTTCTGCTTGGTTCAGAGTGAAATTCTGTTTTCCACTGGCGCTGGGCAGTTATATTTGGAACGTTTGGGATGGTGGTGGTGATGGTATAGGATTATTAGTTTGCTTCCTCACTCAGCATGGGGGCGTAGTACTGGGAAACAAATATTAAGGTCCTGGCAATGCATCACGTGATGGGGAAAGTGCTTTCAACGGAAGATACCCAACAAGAAAGTAGCAAGATAAAGGAACTAAGATTTCTTGGTTTTCTGTGGCTGCCCATGTGGCATTTATCTTGACTTGGAAGAACAAAGCTCTAAGCTTGAAAGAGTGTTTCTCTTGTTAAGCTCGAATGAAGGCTTTGGTAGTTTTGTTCTTTAGAGTTTTGTGGCGTATCCAGAGACAGCTGGAAGCACCAAGAGTGCTTTTCTTTGTTTCCATCTTTACTTTTCGTTTCACGAATATAAATGTAGCATAATGGAAGAAAGATGGATGATTCAATTACGTTTAGCATGAATAATGGATCTCAATTAGTATTGGCAAAAGCATATCTAATACTTAGGACTATTAAAAATAATCACAAATCAGTATTATCATTTGGTAGAAATGTGACATTAAATTAAAATTTGATAAGATCACTTAAACAATAGCTGTCTTAGCTTAGGATAAACTTCCACTTGGAGAAGGTGTTGGAAAATCCATCTGTACTACTTACTTCCTTGGACTTTATCTAGCCTTACTACTGTTCACCTAGGTCACGCTCCACCTTGGATTGCTACATCAGCTTTCTGTCTGGTCTTTCTTCTTCAGTGAAGGACTCCCTCACATTCATTCCTCATAATATACTGGGGTGAGATTTCTAAAAGGCCCATTCAGTCCTGTACTGCCTGTCTCTTATAGATTACTTGTAACTTCTTGAATGTCAGAACTCCTCCAGGAAGGATTTCCCTGACCTACATCTAGAGAAGTTGACCCTCCCTGGAACTGTTTCTCATCCATACCATTCAACCCCACTGTGTTGCATTTGCTGCTTACATTACCTGTTTTGCTTTTGTATTTTGGGCACCTATCACATGGTTGGCTTTTAGTAAATATTTTTGGAGCAAGTGAGTGATGGTATCAGTCAGAAGTATTTTTCCAGGACTAAAGCTCAGTCACTTTAAAAGTGGGAAATGGTCCTTGTACGGAAGGAATTTGTTTTTTTGCCATTATTTAGTATTGCTATTACTAAATACTTTGATAGAGTTTCCAGTAAGCTTTGATGACTTTAATTTAGAAATGACTCATTTCCCACTCCTGAAAGCTGTGAGAAGGTGATTTCAGATTTTTCTTAAAAGCGCATGTCTAGTGGTAAGGGGATTCCAGATTTTTACGAACTGTACATAAAGCTTTTATATGGATGGGATGAAATGTTTTTATTTGATAATGGTCTGTGCAGGACTTTAAAAAATACATTAAAAGTTGTAGATAAGGCCATTATTTCAAGGTTTTTTGTAGCTTATTAGTTTCTTGTATTCATTATTCAAAAACAATTTGTAGTTATTTTAAGGAAAGTCTTATGACGATGTTCTGTATCATCTAAGAAAGTCAGTTAAAAAATTGTGCGTATCTTTATTGTGGAGGGCCGTGATTGGTGTTTGTGGGAGCAAAGTCTTTAGAAAAAAATTCCTTCTGCTATTAGCATAATCTGATGTGCAATGGTTGTCTGATAGCCAGCGGCTACGCCTCTCTGAATCTGTTATGGTGCCTTTTATATGCCGCTGTACTTCATCTGTCAGACCTGGTCCTTATTTCTGCAGGGTCAGTGGGTCTCAGAGTAAAATGACCCTTTTAGTTTGCTTCCTGTGGTGGTAACAGTGTTTCAGAATGTGGATGGTGGGAAATTTGGGGGAGAAGTGGAGAGAAGCCAAGGAATCTTTGTGAACAGAGCAGTTTTATTTTATGTATCTGGGTAGTGAAGAACAAAATCAACTTCTAAGAAAGTTTTTAGGTATTTGTGGGCCCACATATGTATTGATTGATCAGGGTCAGTTGTTACTTAATTCCTGGCACGAAGGCTTAGATGTTGAAACGTTGCATTCTCTAACTGGCTTATAATTAACAGGCCCTTATGTTTTGTATGAGTGGCTTGATTACACTTTTTGTTCTGGCGTTCCCAGGAATGAAGTTAGAAAGGCGGAACCTGGTTGTAAGTTGAGATAAATTAAGAGATTTATTTTAAAACAGAAGAGCAAACCTCAAGTGCAGAAGATGCTCCAGGTTCTACCAAAATCGTGTGCTGTGTGCGTCTGTGTTTTGTGTTCTTTGGGAAAGAGGCTTACTTCTCTGGCAACAAAGCTAGAGAAAACCCTTTACAAGTTTTGTAGCAAACCCAGCATTTGAATTCCCCTCAACATCTTTATTACCCAGGTTTTGGTGCTGCATAGAGGATGTGAAGTAGTGTCTCTGTGATGACCTTTGCTCCTAACCTCTGCAGATGTTAAGATGGATGAAAAAAATAAAAGCACGTATATTCTGTCAGTAGTACGGGTCACTGTTTAGCCTGTGAAAACTAATTAACATAGGTTCAGGAAGAAAGATTTCCGTTTTCTCACATGTCACTTTTTTGTTAAAGTACATCCCACCAGTGGTCCAGTTATGGGCCAGTTTATTCTATGTCTTAACCTGTCTTATGAAGATGGCCTTCGGTGAAGGTATGTGTAGAAACATTTACCTTGGCTTTGCAGACCTGTGGGTAGGAAGTATAATAACTTAATCCTCTGATCTTTCTGCCATTAGTTTCTAAGATGTCTGATTTTATATTACAGCGTGTTGGAAAGATCATACCTAGTAATTAAAAAGAGGGAGAGCAGTCATGTTAAATTGAGTTTGTGGTTGCACATTGAATGTAATGTTGACTGTAATCAGACATACTTGTTCCTTGTTTTCATGAGAGCCCAATTTTGAACTTAAAACACCAAAGCACAGCTAGAAAGGTTTTTGCCCATTAAAAAGTGTATCAGAATTCTAAAGTTGTCTAAAAATTTTTTTTAACAAAACCATAAGGAGAAGGTGTTTTTTTAGAAGTCATCTTATTGGGGCACCTGGGTGGCTCAGTCGGGTAAGCACTGGACTCTTGATGTCCACTCATGTCATGATCTCAGGGTCCTGAGGTTGAACCCCTGCATTTGGCTCTGTGCTGAGTGGGCAGCCCACTTGAGATTCTTTTTCTCCCTCTCCCTCCACTCCTCCCCACACTTGCATGTGTGCGCATGCTCTCTCTCTCTCAAATAAATAAATCTTAGAAAGAAAAGAGGAAAGAAGTCATCTTATCATTTAGAGGTACATTTGAAATGTACATTCTCCAGAGACATTAATTTTTAATAATCATAGCACTCAAATGTAAATAATTATCAGACAGGGATCTGTCTTTAGTTGCCACTCTTAAATTAAAAAGATAAGTAGGTGTAAGAAACCATCCATTCATCTATCTATCCATCTGTCCACTTATTCAACACACACAAATTAGGAACAGCCAAGAAAGAAATCTTTTTAAGTAGAGTTTAGTTTTTTGTTAGTTTAATGAAGTTATGCTCTTGGACTGTTATTTGATATTAAATACTTTAGGTAATTTCAGTTAAGTCCTTTTAGAAAGGCAAACTGAAAATAAACACATCGAATTTTTGTTTAATATTATAGAATGAAAATTAGTATAATAGCATTTAAGAAAATATTCTTTGTCCTGGAAATTAGAGGTAGTAGGATAAAATTAAGGAGCATGGTTTTGAAACTGTATGAGGAAAAAGTATTGTTTAGTTCAGAAGCTATTTTTAAAACTATCTGATTTTTTTTTTTTTTAAGAGTCTTGGAAATTCACAGAGAGAATATGAAAAGCAGGTTGTTCTTTACAGTATCCGCAATCAATTACGATATAGAAACAACTTAGGTAAGTAGAGACATTTTTATATCACGGTGGAAACTCCTGTTGCTATTTACCATTTTCATTAATCTATCCTGTCTTTCCCATGCATGTTTTATAATACTGAAATTACTCCATGTAGACATTTTAGAAGCTCTGTACTGACCCATCCCACCTAACAACAATTTGTATGAGCAAGTAAATTTTTCCTTCTAAATCGGATTCAAATTATTTTTTTTTAAGAGTATCATTTGTAGATTCATTTTACCTATAGAATATTAATCTCAATTCAGACGTACTTTTTTCACTTTAGGTGAAAAAATAAGCCAGAAGAGAAGTACGTTCGTTCTTAATAGTTTCTGATTTTGGATTTTGTGGGTTTTTTCCCCATAAATTTTCAAAATATAAGTTTAATGAAATCTCTGTAATAATTGGAACAAATTTTAAGCATAGTTGATTGTGTGTGTGTGTGTTTTAACTTTTTCTTTAAATGTTTGGTTTTTGTCAGATGACTCATTAGTCTGTTCTATTGCCCTGCTAGTCTTCCTGTGCATGGATTTACTCTCAGATTAAGCACTATAGTTCAGAGATAGTTTTGTTTTATTTAAATGTATTTCATGGGAATCAGGGGTCTTTTTCCATTTAAAGAACAAAAACTATTAAATAATTTTTTGAAATTGACTTGATGCATTGAAAACTACCATTCAGTTTGGCTCTCTTGTGGTATAGTAAGGGATTTGATGAATTCTAGCTTGCGTTTTGCATCTTTTAGAGAGAACATTCCATGATTGCTTTCTTGGCTTTCTGACTTGGTAAGAATTCTTTCTGTATTTATCTGTCCTGTTGCAGATTCCGCTTGTGTACTCTGAAGTCTGTTTCTTTGTGGCTTAATTGTTTCTTTGTTCCAACTTAGTTTCCTTTGTTCTCTTCCAACTACTGTGCTTTTATTTTTAGTTAATGTTGGTTTGTAAAGTAGTTGTTATTGCATTTATAATTTTAGATAACTGTAAGACACATGAAAATTGAAAATTTCTCGCTTTCCCCAGTTAAACATGTCAAGAAAGATGAACGCAAATATTACGAGGAGCTGCTAAAGTACAGTCGTGATCATCTCATGCTGTACCCTTACCATCTGTCAGATATAATGGTAAAGGGCCTGAGGATAACACCGTTTTCATACTATACTGGGATCATGGAGGTGAGTTCACGGTGTACGTGGGGCATTAGGAATGGGACGGGACTCTGTGTCGTCAACAGCGATGCCAGTAGTGACTGGCTGTGCCCTTCTCAGCCCTAGTGGGCATTGTTTCTGAGTTTACAGTGGAAAAAAAAGAGAGTTGGTTACGAGTTAACTGTGTCATCCACACTGTACAAGGAGTTGTCGTCCAGGCTCTCATAGTGGAAAGGTACCTGTGTTTGTGCCGTGTTTTTGAGGGCATTGTTGACCCTCTGTGCTGTTGTAGCATTAGTCATTCATTTATGTTAGCAGAGTCTCTATAAAACCGACTGCTTTGAACACGTGATTAAGGTTGAAAATGTGGGTGACAGAACTGAGCATTGAGTTCAGAGAAACTTAATGCGTTTAACGATTCTCTGACTAGAGAAAGAATAAGTGATTATAAACCCAACATGCAATACACATGTTAGAAAAAGAAAGGTATTTGTAGTTCTGGCTGCTAATGTCTTGCCATTTTTATTAATTTTTGGATGTTAGCTTTTTTCCAAAGTCAGCATTTAGACCTTTGTCAAGGAACTTTAAATATACTGTTTTTAAGTGAGCTGTGTGTAAAGATTGGCAATGTTTGTCTAGTATTCAGTGGCTACTTAATTTTATCTGAGTGCCACTGTTTTGGGCCCACTAGCCGCCTCCAGAGCAGGGGGAGGCCTTGAACTGAAGGAGCTGGGAACGTGCAGGGACAGTGAGGTCACGTTCCGATGTGGCTTCCTCTGCGAGAGCTCCCTTTGCTTTTCTCCCTGAGCCCCTTCTTCACAAGCACTTAGGCCGTCCTGCGTCTCCCATGTCTCTGTGTCCCTGTTTGGGAGGAAATATTAGTGTAAAGCTTGAGGCCTGACAGCCCCAGTTTCTGTCGATCCCCTTTCCTGAGAGCCAGGGCAGCAGAATGAAGGTGGCAGGTAATCAGTACGTAGAATAATTTGGACTGCCTCTGTTTGCTGGCACTGACCATGAGGTTCAGGAGAGATAATAGGGGGAGGGTTTTTTCTCCCCTTTACCAACTTTCAGTTGTGTCCAGGCACTCGCTGCTCTCTGCTTTCTGTTCTTACACCATTGGGTGTAGGTCCTAGGTTGAAAATGGGCCCTATCCCCACGGTAGACAGTTGGTTTATTATTGGAGTAACAGATGGGCATTGGAAGAAGCTGGATGCTGAGGTTAACTGTGCTGCTGGTTGGGTTTCGTAGGAGCAAAGATGACTGAGCGGTCACAGTCTTTGTTGGTGGTGCGCGTCTCAGATGTGTGTTGATGGAAGCGTGACACATCAGGGGCCCTCTCTTGGGGCACGAATCTGGGATGTGGTGTGAGGCATGGAGAGGCAGGAACCGGGAGCTCTGAAAGCGGTGTTCTCTGCGTAGCTTCCACAGAGCGCAAGTTGCAGGGCAGATGTTTGGGATTCAGGAGCGCTGTGGGAAACCAAGACCGGAAGGGCTGATCTTCGGTGACTCGGTTGGGCCCAGGTGGCCAGTAGCACAGGGCTGCCTGCATGCTTTAGGTCGCACACTCTCATCTCAGTGCTTCGGGCAACAATTCTGATTATCCTGTTTGGCTCTCTTAATATGTATTTATTCACATTTTTTATCTAAGGATATTTTGCGTTTAGAATTTTTAATTGTTTTCTTTTTGAAAGGACATTATGAACAGTGAGAAGAGTTATGATTCATTGCCCAATTTTACTGCCGCTGACTGTAAGTATGAAATGACCTGAAGGTAACGATTAGTCTGTCGTTGTGCATGCATGCTGTTGTGTGTGTCGTCATGTGTGTTTTTAACCTGAAACATCTGAAGCATGGAAACAGCAAGCAACAGTGTTGGTAGGAATTTTTATCAGGTGAGGCAAGTCAAGTATAAGGTTTAGTCTAAATGTCTAAGGGAGAAATATGTTAGAGGGTAAAATGAGAAGTCTGTATTTCTAGAAAATGAATTCTTTCTGATACTTGGGCTGTGTTGTGTTCCACATGAGGGAAGAAAATTTAAAATTTGTACACGATAGTTTCACAGCATGATACCTAGTTGTTACTAATATAATTTGCTTTATTATGCTTATTTTAAGGAAGTATATATTTGACATGTGACACCGTTCTCTTGTGTAAGGAGAAACTTTTGCTGAGAAGTACACTTTGACTTCCTGATATTGGAAGGGTTTCTGCTTTTTAAAGATTTTCCATGTGACATTGTCAGAGGTGTCAGCTCGAGTTCATCTTTCCCAGTTTGGTTTTCTTTTGTATTTTGTTTGAAGAATTTATTTTAATTTGATGTTGATTGTTAGTCATCAGAGATGAACAAAAGCTAAGGGTTTTTTCCTAGAAGACCTGGGTGTACTGATATTTTAAGATACATTAAGTGTTTTTAAAATAAAGGCTCTTAATTTCAGGTCTAAGGCTTCTTGGCATAGGAAGAAATCAGTACATTGATCTGATGAATCAGTGTCGGTCGTCAAAAGTAAGTTAGTTGTTTCCTTCCCTTTCTTTTTTCATCCCTGTTATCACACATTCTGGTTGTTTTAAGTAGTAGAAATACTGAATTGAAATTTCTTTGATCAAGAAAATATGCTTCATATAAAATACCAAAACAACTCCTCCATATTTTCTAGGTTATGCTTATGCGATTATTGAATTAAAATGTTTAAGGAATAAAATATTTATTTTTAAAATTTAATTTTTGCTCTGCTGGTCTTTTTACTTGCTCATTCCTCTCCCAGCATGATGGGTGAAGTAAGGACACGTTCTCCAAATTCATTTTTACCTCCTGGTAAAAAACTCCTTTGAGTTTCTGGATTTAGATCCAGACTTGGTGATTAGTGTTTTGAAGTAATTCAGTTTGAAATAATTGAAGAATGACTTTCTCTTTAGTATATTTCTCTCCAGTATATCTAAAATTCTTCAGATTTTAAAGCAGGAGGGTTTAAAAAGATTTGTTTGTTAGACTGTGAGAAACAGTCTTATACTATGATCAGTAAAAAAAGAAAGTATGGATTTCAGGCTGATTGCAAATTCTCATGTTTGTACCATTGAAGAAATTTTTCAGAAGGAAAACGGCTCGTGATCTTCTACCAGTGAAGCCGGTGGAGATCGCCATAGAGGCGTGGTGGGTGGTGCAGGCAGGATATATCACAGAAGATGACATAAAGGTAGATCCCTTTGGAATTAAACGTTGGATTTTTATTTTTTAAATTATAACTTTTAATCATAGCTCTAATTTTTCTAAAAAGTAACACTATTTGGTTTTCCTGAAGAAAATTAAGTGTAAGTTCAAAGTTGTAAATGACGGTGGTAGGCTGGAATACTGGTGGTTTTCAAAGACACTCTTTAGTAATGAGTCGGGTGCACCTGGGTGGCTCCATCGGTTAAGCGTCCAGCTCTTGATTTCTGCTCAGGTCGTGATCTCAGGGTCGTGCAGTCGAGCCCCACATCAGGCTCCACGCTCCGCATAGAGCCTGCTTGAGATCCTTTCTCCCTCTGCCCCCTCCCTGCTTACATGTGCGTGCATGCATGTTCTCTCTCTCTCAAGTCAGTACATTTTTAAAAATCCAATAATGAGGGAGACTTGACTTGGTTCGTGTTCAGCAATCTGGGGACTCGGATTAGACAGAAGCTTCATCCCAAGTGACGTGATGCTGCAGCCGCCACGATAGCGGCCGGCGCTTCCCGAGCACTTGCTGTGCGCTAGAGGCGCGGGGCTCTGTTCCCAGCACCTTTTGTATTGTCTCAGATGCTCTTAACAGCCCGCCGGGTGGGTCTTCCTTGTACGCCATTTCATGTATGAGGAAAGTGAGCACAGAGACATGAAGTAGTGGTTCAAGTCACCGTGGGGGTGAAGGTGCAGGATTTTACCTCAGCCACTTTGCTGTGGGAGTGGTGCTCCACGTGGCTCTGCTGAAGTGTCCTCCGGAAGAGGGAGGTGCTTTGATGGGGGGGCGGGGAGGGCCTGGATCAAGGGCAGTGATGTTCCCAGGGTCAGACCACGTTGCAGATGAGCCTGTGCCTGGTAGAAGAAATGCTGATTTGGAGGAAAAGGGGCAGGGCCACAGACCAGAGGGCCTAGAGACCAGGTCACGCCTCTCTGTGGTGGAAGGAATAAAAGTGAGTGTGGGTTTTTTTTTTTTTTTAGTTTGCATTTTATTTTACTTCAGAAGATGGATTAAATCTCATGAGCGGCTCAGTGTAGGAACTTCCTAACAGCTGTCAGACTGTCATAAGATAGTGAACTTCTTGTCACTGATAAATGCATGTGGAGTCTGAATAAACTTCCTATCTGAGCAGTTCAGAGTCAGCAAATGGATCCAAATCCCATTCAGAGATGATGATTAAATATTGGCATTTGTTAGGTAACACTTAATACTTAACAGCAAATATTGGTACTTACAATTACTTGGTCCTCCATTCTGTTGGTAGCATATTACGGCGCCTTAATTGACGGTTATGTACATAGCTTTTTCCTTTGAATCTAGAGTGATAAAAGAAAAAGTATGTGGTACATTTAGCTAATGACACATAATAATCATAATCACGTATAATACATAAAATGTAATAATATATAATCATATATAATATAATAATCATCATCGTAATAATCATTTGATTTAAACATGATTTCAGGAGACTTCCAAATTACTTTGGATCGAACTTAATTGAAAATATTTTGCTCTTCTTATAGATATGCACATTGTCTGAGAAGTGCGCTATTGATAAGATCATCGACGCGGGCCCTCAGCTCTCTGGATCGCTTGATTACAATGTAGTACATAGTAAGTGGTTAGTAGAAGCGGTCTTTTGTCAACATAAAAACTTGTTCTAAACCATCAATAATTAATAGAAATTTTTATCAGTTAGATACACATGGTACTATTTACTAAGGCATGTTGTTGTTTGAGCTGTGACTTTGGTCCATTGTTTCCCTGTGTGGCTTTCATTCAGTTATACACATACACTAGAAATTTATACAGATGAGTTATAAGGATATTTCTGTAGTTCTGAGCATATGAAGAAAACAGATTTGAAAACTTCAGTTCTTTTCCTCTTCTGTTTACTTTTTTTTCTCCTTCATCTAGCATTCAGTTGTAAGGATCTTTATAGAAAATCAGGAATCTGTTTTGTTTTGTTTTAAATTTATTGTAGTTTAGTGTTCCACCTAAAACAAATACTTTTGCTTCCGTAGGCTTATATAACAAAGGATTTATATATCTGGATGTCCCAATATCTGATGACAGTTGTATAGCAGGTAAGTATGTGTTTGTGTTTTCCGCTATTTTTCAGTGGTTACTAGGTCCTGGGCATTGCGTACATCACATCTATCACCCTAACAGATTAGACACATACCGTTCTGAGATCTGCAATAATAGAATTTCTCAGAGGACAGCATTTCTCCTTTGTTACATGGTAACACATTGCAGTGTGTTTTACTTAAATTCCTTATTTTTATCTTCACATTGTTGTACACGTAATGTCAAAATAATGGAAATCTGAAATAAATCTCTCACATCCCAAATCAACTCAATGATTTTACAGATTTATGTCCTTTTAGTCTTTGTTCAGTGCATAACTGGTTTTATAGATGTTCAGTCCTGTGATCTGATAGTTTTACTCTGTGTGCCTGTCTTATTTTTTTGTGTCACTATTGTCTTTCTCGTCTTTATCTACTCCTCCCTTTCTCCTTCACCCATTCCCCAGTTAAACCGCTATTAAAGCCCTTGTGTATTTTCTGGTGGATGTATCAGTGTATTAACCTGTTGCTGGTTATTGAGATTACTTACACTTTTCTTGCTATGGTAGTGATGTGGTTAACATCCTTGAACACAGTGGAGCTTTTCTCCTCTAGGTTAGATTTCTTACACTGTATTTAGGTCATATGTTAAGGTATGTTTTCCAGCACATCTTTCAGCTGTTGTTCTGGTTTGTTGGTATCTTTCCTCATACTAAGATATTTAATGTTTGTGTAATCAAATATAAAATGTCAAAAATGGCCAGGGAATGACTTTGCTACTAACTATTGAGCGACGATAGGGGCTTATGACAAGAATACTCCCTCCTATCCGTGTTGAATCCGGACAGGTTATCATGCTGTCGTGTGTCCCGACCTTTATTTGTGTTCGCATGCGCCAGTGGTTCTTTAAGAGTGGATTTTGAATCATGTGCAAACGTGAATTCTATTTTCAGTTTGGAAGGACAGCCAAAAAGCAATGAAATACTAATTCTGCTTTGTAGAATTGCTGCTATAACAAATAAAATACTAGTTTTACAGTTCGAAAGGTTTTGACAAGGAAATGATTTCTGGAGGACGGGGCTGATAGTGGTTTCCTGTCACTGTGAGAAAATAGGAATGCATTATGCGTTATGCTAGTCTTTACTCTCATCAGTAAACTAATGTTGACTCATTTGAGAATCTCCTAAAAAGATTGGTTTTTGATTAGTTCATTTCAGTCCCTGTTGACTGTTTGAACACTGACTCACATTATCACTAAGTGCATCTGCAAGGTGTGGTCTGAGAAGGGCCAAGTGGATGGCTGCGCCGTTGCAGAGATGTGTTCTGCCAGGCTTTTCTTAGGATCTAGCAAGTTCTGGTGGTACAGACAGACTCATGCTCTTACAAGTGCTGAATATATCCTCCTTGTCGCCATGGAACATGGGATGTTCCCTAATTTGGAATAACCTGTGAAAGGAAAGCAGTTTGACAAGATGGAGGCCATCGAATTTAGCACGAGACACCGAAGTTGATTTCAGAGAAAGCATTTCATCTCTGTTTCAACAAAACAAGCAGTATGATGGTGGAACAAATAAACTGGATAAATAAAGAGAATAGTCACGAAGGGGTTTTGTTGTTAAGACGTATTTAGTCCATCGTCAGACCTTATACTTGCTTGGTTTATGGCTCCCCTTTCATTTACAGCTTTCTAGATTTCTGTTAAGCTTGAATAGAATACTTCTAAGATACATATAGAAATAGTCTAAAAATTCTTAAAAACCTTTGTCATATAAATCCAAACCTGTAGCTGGAACTTTTTTTTTTTTTTCAAAGATTTTATTTATTTATTTGACAGAGATCACAAGTAGGCAGAGAGAGAGGGGGAAGCAGGCTTCTTGCTGAGCAGAGAGCCCGATATGGGGCTCGATCCCCGGACGTTGGGATCATGACCTGAGCCGAAGGCAGAGGTTTAACTCACTGAGCCACCCAGGCACCCCTGGAACTTATTTTTGTATTTTATGTGAAATAAGGGCCCAAGTTGGTTTTCTTCTATTTGGAAAACCAGTAACATTTGGATAAATGCTAGGACGGTTTTTTCAATAAGCCATGACCACCGAATGGAAGCGTAACTTTTGTCATACATTGAATTCCCCTCTGCATTGGATCTAATTCTGATATCCTTTTTTCTTCACTTATTTATTTTTATTTTTATACTGTATTGTTTCACTACAGTGACTTAAAGTAACCTTTAACATTAGTTATGGCTGGGCCTTCCTTGTGAGTTTTGTTTTATTTTGTTTTTTTTAATAACTTTTTTTCTTGGCTATTTCCAGGCATTTTTTTCTTTATATTTATTTATTTTTATTAACGTGTTTAAAATTTTTATTTTGTTATTTTTTATTGAGTTAAAATTGACATCCGCCATGTTAGTTTCAGGTTTAAACTGTAGTGTTGATGATTTTGTATGTTTTGGGAATTGAGCACCACAAGTCTAGTTAATAACATCCATCACCACACAGAATTACCAGAAAATTTTTCTCTTGTGATGAGAACTTTTAAGAGCTACTCTTTTTTTTTAAAGATTTTATTTATTTATTTGACAGAGATCACAAGTAGGCAGAGAGGCAGGCAGGGTGGGGGGGGAGCAGGCTCCCCGCTGAGCAGAGAGCCCGATGCAGGACTTGATCCCAGGACCCTGGGATCATGACCTGAGCCGAAGGCAGAGGCTTTAACCCACTGAGCCACCCAGGTGCCCCTACTTTTTTTTTTTTTTTTAAAGGTTTTATTTATTTATTTGACAGAGAGAGAGAGAGAGATCATAAGTAGGCAGATAGGCAGAAAGAGGGGGAAGCAGGCTCCCTGCTGAGCAGAGAGCCTGATGCGGGGCTGGATCCCAGGACCCTGGGATCATGACCTGAGCCGAAGGCAGAGGCTTTAACCCACTGAGCCACCCAGACGCCCCTGGTCTCCTGCTTTTCTGCTTTAGCCCAGTCACCCCTGCTATCTGTAAGGCATTAAAACACACCCATTGAAGCCTTCCCCATTCCGAAGCAGCCCCAGTCCCCTTGCCTTTCTACCCAGTTCATGTCCTCCAGCACTTCCTCTGCCTCAGTAATGCTGACAGTTCCCTGGGGTTACTCTTTGTAGGATTTGTGCTCTACTATCAGAGTCCTCTGTGTAGATGGGGTTGTAGATGGCCTTAACTTTGGGGGTTTTAGAAAACTTGCTGTGGAGTAGATAAAATAAATCAAAAACTGAATTTAGTCCCTAAGGTAGAGGTTTCCCTTTTTGAATGGGTATTTGCATATGCTTTCTTGTTTTATAAAATTGAATCACTGATAAAAGTCTATTTTGTTTTAGTTCCTCCTCTTGAAGGTTTTGTAATGAATCGGGTACAAGGGGATTATTTTGAAACTCTACTCTATAAGATATTTGTTTCCATAGATGAGCATACTAATGTTGCAGAGGTAAGTATGACAATGTCTTATGAACGAACTTAACCTCAAGATTATAAAAAACATTTGTGTAAAGTAGATAAAGTTATTTAATGATAAGGTTAAAATGTTTTCAGAGTCAATATGCATGGGTAGGTCATAGACCATTAATATACTTAAGTTACAATTCTTAAGTTACCTTCTGTATAATAATATAATTTGGTAAATAACTTATTTCTTGGTAAAAGGATTGCAGACTATTGATTGATATAAGCATTTTCTTATTTTAAAAGAGACTAAAGAGGAAAGAACCTTCCATCGTTATGGTCACTATCTGGATTCATGCTACTTAGACATAAGGAAAGAAGAAAGTTCTGATTTCAGAATTAATATATTGAGTCTTTTAATTATTCATAATTTAAAATTTTGCTGATTATGGTTCACTTGTTTATTACAACTGTGTAATATTGATAATTCTAGGAGTGTAAATAATTTTTTGTTTTTATTTTCCAGCTTGCAAATGTCCTTGAAATAGACTTATCCTTGGTTAAGGTATATAATTTTTATACTCTTTTTATTTATAAATACTGAATGGCTTTTATTAGAAACTTTTGTCTTGATTAGCTACTGAGAAATAGACACAGTGAGATTCTTATTGGCTGTGCAGGGGAGTGAGGACAGTAAAGGGGGTACCTGCAAAGATGGAAAAAACCAAGGTAAGGGCGCTGAAGCAGTATTCCACGCTGGGGAGTGAAAGCCTGTACTCATGCTCCTGCACGTGCAAGAGGCTGCCCGATCAGTGTCTTGTGACGAGGTCACTGAAAGCACCATCTTCTTCTGCTGCGTCCTAAAGAGCGCCAGGCCAGAGAATTGGAAGTACTCTCTCTTCCACATCTGTGAACAACTTAGGGGAGGAGCAGGCCTACTGAAAATGTTTTTTCTGGTGGCATAAAAGTGTTTGGGGATCACTGTGTCAGAGTCAATGACAATACTTTATCTCTACAAATAGTCTGATGTCTGGTTTATTTTAAATGCTAACTTCTTTATATTTTTTCAGAATGCGGTTTCAATGTATTGCCGATTGGGCTTTGCCCATAAGAAGGGACAAGTAATAAATTTGGATCAGCTTCATTCATCGTGGAGGAATGTTCCATCTGTAAACCGATTAAAGTAATTCATTTATTCAGTCTGAGATATTAGAGTTTCCTTTTGAAAAAAAACATTGCTCTATGTACAGAAATTTTACTATTGAGGTGAACACTGCCTGTTAGTGGTTTTTAATCTTTTGTGCGATGAATGGTGTTTAGAATCTGATGAGAACAAGAACACTTTCCCCAGAGAAAAGTACATATGGTATTTTACAAACAGCTGTGAAGAGTTCTCACATTCCCTGGAGCCTGCCCATGGGTCTTGGTTAAGAACCATTGCTGTATGTGGGCAGAGCATTTTGGGGCTACGTCTCCATTTGGGGCTTGAACATAAGACGGGACTGGGTGGGTATTCATAATTTGAGTGCTGACTTCAGTATCTGTTTTTATATAAGCTAAGATGTACATGATTTGTAAAACGTGGCTGGATTCTTCATTCATAGGAGTACCTTAGACCCACAGAAGATGCTGCTGTCGTGGGATGGTGGGGAAAGCAGGAGTCCCGCGCAGGAAGTCTCATCAGCCACTGACACGGACACCAATAGTCAAGAAGATCCGGGTTAGCAGTCCCTCAGGGTATAGAGACGCCAGGCGTCTATGCCGACATTCACAGAGCGAACTAGGCTTTGTTCTTGATACCATTCATTTGATGTGCAGTCTTCGAGTCCCTAGCAGTATGCTGGGAATTGACTATGGTACCTTGCTTCTGAGAATAAGTCTAGGGAGAGAGAAGGCAGTGTAATCACAAAAACCACAACAGTGTGAGAAGTGTTTTGGTGCTTGTGGGGAGCAAAGAGAAAGAGCTTTCTTGTCTAGAGATTTAGGAAGCCTTCATGGAGGAGATAATAACTGGGCTAAGAACGAATAAGAGCTTGCCAGCTGGTGAGTGAGGGAAGGTCTCAGCATGGGCTAAGCACAAAGGGAGGCAAAGAAAGCATAGTGCGTGAGGGGCTGCGCGTGGTTTTATGTTGGGGCATGGGGAGAGGAGCACAGCATAGCTCTGTTCTTACCCTAGGCTCTTAACCGAGCCAGGTGACTTGTCTGAAGAGGTCAGGCTAGCTAGTCTTAAGTGTTCTGACAGTTATCAAGTCTTGGTTTATTACTGGTTTTCAAGAAACACCACGAAAGTGAGTACTTAAAAGTTTTTTTTTTTTTTTTTTTTTTTAAACATTCTCTGGTTGGAGATGGATAGGATTGGGCCACTTAGGACTGACTACAAAATTACTTATAGTTAGTTACATACTTTTGAATTTTTAAATCAAGTTGAATTGCAGTTCTTTCTCATTCCAAATGGTAGGCAAATAATAATTCTAAATCACTCGATTTTAAATCATGATTTTTTTTTTTGTTGTTCCAGCGGATACAGCCAGTGTAAGCAGTTTGAGTTTATCTACAGGATATACAAAGCGCATTGCTTTTCTGTTTGACTCAACTCTTACTGCCTTTTTAATGATGGGAAATCTTTCACCGGTAAGTCCAGTTCTTGTTTAAATGTGACAGTGTTTAAAGATTAGATGTAAAATAGTTCATGCTTTGAAATCTTTTTTTTGAAGTACTGGATTTATTCCTGAAAACACAAAATGCCAATCGTCTTGTTTTATATTCCCTGGAGGAGCGTCGTAACTTTTTAGTGATGGTTAGCCTCGCACTTCATCACCTTTGGTTATATTGGAAAGCATAATAGAAATATGAGATGTTCTGTTTCATTTTAAAAAAAGAAAATTAGAACTTATTCATAATAGACTTGTATAAGGTTTTAAGATCCATTTTAGTTTTTTTATTTTTGTTTCTCTATGCCAGAACTTGAAAAGCCATGCGGTCACCATGTTCGAAGTTGGTAAACTCTCAGATGAGTCTCTGGACAGCTTTCTTATAGAACTAGAAAAGGTAAGTCTGGATTGCTCATTATGGGATCTCAGGACGTTTGGTGCTGTTCCTTGCTTGATACCGATTGTGTTGATTTTTGGTGTCTGCCTCATTCCCCACCTTTACTGTAACAGTCATTTACACTTAAAAATACTGAGTGGATGAATGGATTTTTGTGATTTTCAAAGTGGTTTTTGGACCTTACCTCTCACTTAGCATGATTTGGTTTTATGAAATGTGGTATAGGGGAGACCCTGGGCGGCTCAGTCAGTTAAGCATCTGCCTTTGGTTCAGGTCATAATCCTGGGGACCTGGGATTGAGCCCCGCATCGGGCTCCTTGCTTTCTGCCTCTGCCTGCCACCCCCCAACTTGTGCTCTCTCTCGCTAGCTGTATGTCAAATAAAATCTTAAAAAAAAAATGAAATGGGGTATAGAAATAGTCAATATAAATTTTTTTTTTTTTTAAGATTTTATTAATCCATTTGACAGAGATCACAAATAGGCAGAGAGGCAGGCAGAGAGAGGGGGGAAGCAGGCTCCCTGCTGAGCAGAGAGCTCGATGCGGGGCTCGATCCCAGAACCCTGAGATCATGACCTGAGCTGAAGGCAGAGGCTTAACCCACTGAGCCACCCAGGCGCCCCTCAATGTAAGTTTTTAAATTACATTTTTCTAAAATAGCCTTTGTTTTTGTTATTGGTTTTTTTTTTTTTCCCTTTGATATGACTGTTTAAGATCTCCTCTTCAGCAGTTTTATTTAAAGTTTTTGTTCCCCTTGTTTTAAATCTGGAGCAGCATCCACGGGTACCATATTTATGTCCACTCTCACTAGCCCCGTTAGCATCTTGAAGACTCCAGCCATAGCTGCTCTTAGGCACCTCTTCCTCTACATGAAAATAGCCCGATTTGTCCTTAGCTCTAAATCTCGATTGCCCTTTCATGGTTTTTCCATTCCCTGGGCTTTTTATTTTTGTCTTTTTTGTTTGTTTTTTTGTTATCTGTTTATGCTAATAGTTTGTGTGCTGAGTCTCCACCTTGACTAGTAATTTTGGTACCTTTTGTGCTTCAGTGATGAACTCTGTATATTAAATGTTTTACTTAGAGGATTTTTGATGATTCCATTAGTTTCTTTATATTTAAAAAAAAAATGACATTTTTTTCACTCTTCCTTCTCCATAGGATTTTTAACTTGATGGTGCAGAATTATATTTGAGATAATCCTTTGCAATTAATTGGTCTTTCATTTTTACCTTTATACTTCCATTATTCCCTCAATGCTTTTAGTATCCTGTTAATCCCATTTCTAATGTATGTGTATCATTTTTTGCCAATAAATTTTTTATTTTCTAAGATACTTTTTTTTAAAAGATTTTATTTATTTGACAGAGAGAGATAACAAGTAGGCAGAGCAGCAGGCAGAGAGAGAGGGGGAAGCAGGCTCCCTGCTGAGCAGAGCAGGTCTGGATCCCAGGACCCTGAGATCATGACCCGAGCCGAAGGCAGGGGCTCAACCCACTGAGCCACCCAGGCGCCCCTGTTTTCTAAGACATTTTAACTTCTCTTTTCCTGATTTTTTTCTCACCTCAACTAGTGTTTTAGCATGTGTAACAATTAGAAGATCACTTTATTTTTATATATCTATTTCATTTTATGCCACCTAGCCATTCTTGGGAAGGCCTTTTAGTCTGAAGTTTAGTCATTAAAAATAGTTTCTTAAAAAAAAAAGTTTCTTAGCTATTTTTTAAGAAGCCTCGTCCTAATTAAACTTAGTTGGTTAATTTTTTTTTAAGATTTTATTTATTTGAGATTGAGTGAGTGAGAGAGAGAGAGAGAGTGAGTGAGAGAGAGAGAGAGAGAGAACATGAACAGGGGGAGGGGCAGAGGGAGAGGGAGAAGCAGGCTTCCCTCAAAGCAGGGAGCCTGACTCAGGACTCGATCCCAGAACCCTGGGGTCATGACCTGAGCCGAAGGCCAACACCTAACTGAGCCACCCAGGTGCCCCGGTTGATCTTATTTTTAAATGCCAATCTAATTTAGTCATTCCTCTTGTAGACCTGTCCTTTCATTTCCTGTGTTGTTTCTGGGATGTGTGTATTTTTACATGTTAAAGAAGCACCTGACTCAGTGTCAGAAGAGCATGCGTTAAAACGTAAGGCCAGTGAGCACAGGGGTTTTGTCCGCTATTCTGTCCCTACGTCCTAGACGGATCATACCTAGCACATCACAGGGACTTGGTGAATCCTTTTCGAATGAATTTAAGCTGTATACTCAGTAGTGTGGAAACCATGATGTTGAATCTCATACTCCATTGTCCCTTGCAGCCAGTGATGCAGAACGGGGGGCATAGTGACAAGAATTAGAAGCATAATTGGTGACCATGGGTTGGAATACTTTTCTGGATGAAGCAGAAAATAGATCTTAGCTTTTTTTCTTTTTTTGTTTTAAGCACCCTATTTGAATCCTATGTGGGAGATAAAACATATATAATAGAATAATTTAGCATTAATTGGTTGCTTCAAATTGTTAGTTTTACTTGCTAGGATAATTTCTGTCATCTTCAAAGATATATTCAAATGGAAACTCAGCCGAGATTTAGGTTAAGATTTGTCTCAGTATTGCCTGGGCTAATTTTGGTTTACTGAGTCTTAGTAGTGTTTTAATGTCTGTACTATATGGTTATTGTATATTAGGATGAATGGTTTGAGAGTGATACTGCAAAATTTATTTTCTCGGTTTAGGTTCAGAGCACTGGTGAAGGAGAAGCACAGAGATACTTCGATCATGCACTCACTCTGAGAAACACAATATTGTTTCTGCGTCATAATAAAGACCTAGTTGCGCAAACTGCACAGCCAGACCAACCGAATTATGGTATGATAAATGTACTTGATTTTGAAGACATGACCCCATGGAACTTCTTTCTAAGAAATTAAACAGGTCATGCTTACTTATTTAATCATCGCTTAATGCATTTAGTGTAGACGGCATGTTGAATTTGCAACCAGAGGCTTGTTTTGTGACTTCCTTTGCTTGTCAGCTCTTTCTTATTTTACCTTTTCTCCTTTCTCCTGTGCCACTGACATTTGTAGTTATCTCAGTGTGCTTAGAACCTACAAAAACGGTTGGAGCGTTAACTTGTTTAAGTGGCTGGATGGCATGTAGAACAGGCCTCGGGTTGAGGGGTGAACAAAGCCAAAATGTAGTGATTTAGGAAGCCTACTATTTCTTGAAGGAAAGATCCCATTGTAGGAAAGGAATAAGCAGGAGTTTCCGATTGAAGTGCTGTTGTAATACTTACTGAAGTATTTTACTTAAAAAATTAAAAAAGAGAACAGAAAACCTTGTTAAAGAGTAAAAGAAAGAAGGCAGTGGCAGTTCTAATCTGTGATGAACCCTGACGTGGCTCTTGCCCTGGTCTGTACTCTTGGGTGTGGGATAGGTGGCGGCGGGGGGGTTCCCAGACTGTGGTTGAACGGATAATAGGTCCTAAGGAGGGCATTGCCACCCATGAATGCATGTTTTTAAAAAGATGGCACGGCTTGGGCGCCAGGGAAGAGCATTCGGATACCGTCCTCGCTCATTCACAGGAGCTGCGTCTCAGAACTCCGTGAATTCTTAGCTCGTTTCTTTCATTTACTTAAAATTTAAGTTCTGTTTTTCTGGCCGGGAACCAGTGGTTTCTGAGTCATACCCAGTTACATTCTACTTCTTTCAACAGCACCTGACTTTCTTTTCAGCTCAATTTGAGCATTTAAGAACAGAATCAGTTGTCACTTTACAAAAGTGGTCATGGAGATGAGGACAGAGATGCTGGGTAGTTGAGCCGAGTGAAGCCGGACACACTCAGATCCTGGTGACTGGCTTCTGCAGCTGTAGTATATCAGGCTCAGAGTTCTGCTTTAGCACAATTAGGACTGATTTCATGCTGGGGTTCTTTCTGAGATTGTTCATAAATAGTTGCGACTGGATATTAAGTCACCAAGTGCCAAGAGGCCAAAGCACTTATTCATAGGCATTCATTAATGGTAACCATTTTTTGGCTGCCAGGTAGATCATGTGACCTAAGCAACGAGCAGCACACTCTTGAAGATGTCTTTGTATGTAAAAATCCTGAAATTACTAGGACTTTTTAGGGACTTAGGGAGGTGATGGATTAGAATATTTGAAATACTCTGTCATAGCCATCTTGAAATATACCATCCTTTCCTGTGCATCATAGTGTCCAGGAATGTTAGTGCTGGTGACCAGTCAAATGTAATTCGTTTTATAGGTAGATAAATTAGCTTGTTTTGGTCAAATCTTCTGCCCATTTGTCCTGTATGGATTAGTCGGTGGAAGACATGGGACTTAAGTCCATGTTTCTTCAAAAAAAATTTTTTTTGCTCTATCCCGTTTATTACCTTCTCTTGAACGTTAAACTATTTGTTGATTTATTCCTAAACAATTTGTTGCTTAGTAGTCTGGACTAAACTTTGTTTTTCACCATGAATGGTCTGTGTACCAGAAAGTTAAATTGAATAAAAAACCTAAACCTTATCTGTATGAAAGTAGTTAAATATTATTGTAACTCGTGAGGTTGGTTTGATAGTGGACTGTTTTTGGTACTAGGTAGAGCTTTCATTGTTTAGTCTTTCCTCACTAAGATTTTTTTTCTGACATTTTTTCACTCATAACTGATTTATCAGTTTTATTAAATTTGTTCTTGATTTCTTGTATGTAGTCAAGCATAATTTCTTTAGTCTTTTTTTTTTTAAGGTTTTATTTATTTATTTGAGAAAGAGAGAAAGAGCAAGAGCCAAGTGGGAGGAGGGGCAGAGGGAGAAGCAGAGTCCCCACTAAGCAGAGAGCCCGATGTGGGGCTTGAGCCCAGGACTCTGGCATCATGACCTGAGCCGAAGGCAGGCGCTTAACCATCTGAGCTGCCCAGGGGCCCTTTCTCTAGTCTTTATAGAACTTTGCCCCTTCTCTCCTTTTCCTAAGCCACCTGCTTAGCTCTCGTTTTCCTTTAAAATGAACCTCCCATCTGGCTCCAGCCAGATCTGTCTTCTCCCCCTCACTCTCCCACCTTGTTTGCTGGCTGTGTGCAACAGATGCTCTTCCTGATGTCTATGACTTGCTCTCCTCCATTAGCAACATTTTATTTGAAAATACCACAAATTTACAAAAAAGTTTTAAGAATTTAAGAATAGTATAATTACTTCGAACCCAGAATTTGGGAGTAAGTTGCGTACCGTGATCTTTGTCCACAAAATTATTCGGGGGGCGTTTCTTAAGAATAGGGCTAGTCCCTGACATCATCTTCAGAAGGTTAATTGCTACAGTACCTGCCATTCATATTCCAGTTTATCAGTTGACCCAGTAATGTCCTTAATAACATTTTTCCCCCTCAAATGCAGGATCTAGTTTAAGATTCAATACTACATTAAATTGTCATGTCTCCTTTATCTCCTTTATTCTGGAACAAGTCTGTAACCTTTTTTTGTCCTTTACGAAATTCTTATTTTTTTAAGAATATAGTCTCTTTTTGTTAGTTTTACTAGAAAGTTCCTCACGTTGGGTGTGTGGGATGTTTCGTTGTGATTAGGTTCAGGTCACGCACTCAAGTCCAGAGTATTACCTAAGTAACGTCATGTTCTTCTAAGGGTATGACATTCGGAGGCATGGGATTCCCATCCGCTCCCGTTGTGATACTAGTTTTGTTTTTGTGTTTTTGATTATTCTACTACGTAGTTAAGTATTCTCCCCTCGTGCAGCGACTCAGTAGTCTGTGGACAGGTACTCTGAGACCGTGTACATCACCTGCTGCTCGTCAGTACCTCCCCCCGGAGGGAGCGACCAGTGTTGTTCCTGCCTGAACCATTTTTGTCTGTGATGGTTGTAAATTGATAATTTTTTTTCCAATTCCAGTTCTTCCGGTAACAGTTGGGACCGAGCATTTTTTTATATTCTCAGTATGGATTGATGAATTCCTGTTTTTTTCAATGGCTTATAATTAGTCACTGTTCTCTCTCAATTACTTGTGTGCTATGGTTGTCTCCAGTTTTGCCAGTAGGATTCCTTTCAAGCTGCCTCCAGTTTCCTTGTGCCATGCCTCCATCTTTTAAAAGAATTCTTACATTTGGGGCAGTTCTTTACTTTCTGGCAAAACAGTCTTCTCCTGTACTTCTGTCCCAGTCTTGGAATCAACCTTTTCTCCCAGGAGCCAGGTTTCTTTTATTAGAACATGGTATTCAAGAGTGAAGTCCTGGTACTAGTTGTGCCAAGTGCTTCTGGGCCCTTCCAGCAGGCCATATGTTTTTTGGTTCATTCTTGCTTGAGGGGGAGATGAGCTAACTTTGTCTCCTGGCGTTTCTTTCAGCCTTATCTATCTTTTTAAGAGAATGAATAGGACTGGAATTTTCTGAAAGAGTTCTAGAATGGGAACACTGAAAATCTGTTACATGCCGAGGGACTTCTTGCTTTATGGACCAGCAGTCTTGGGCCCGTATTGTTAATGAGAACCTCTCGTTCCTATACCAAATTCAGAACTTGGCCATGAAACTCTTTGCAGAAATTGGAAATTGGGGGAAGCCAGGCCACAGCTTTTTTGTGGCCTGTATATCTTCATAATATGCCACCTCCTGGGAACGGCTGGAGATGGAGAGGAAATGAGGTAGAGCAAACACGTATTTCTAATACAAAAGGGAGTAGCCTCACAAAACCCCAGTAGATGGTTATCTTTCTAGATCAGGGAATAAAGACTGTTAGCTTTAAATCCTAAAGGGTCTTCGTGGTTTCTGAGGGAATTTGGCACTATTAATAGAGATACTCTGTCTGTTGGAAGGATGTTGAACCACCAGGATGGTTAGCGGTATTTTGTCTTAGACATTGCTGTTCCACCTTTTCAGTCTTTCATCCTCCCTGTACGCTTGCTCATCGTCCAGGTTTTCCTCTGGATCTCTTACGCTGTGAGAGCCTTCTTGGTTTGGACCCTGCGACGTGCAGCCGAGTTCTAAACAAAAATTACACACTGCTCGTGTCCATGGCTCCTCTCACCAATGAAATCCGGCCTGTGAGCAGCTGTACCCCTCAGGTAAAGAGCCACTTGGAGCATGGCGAGTGCTGTCATTTCACCCTTCCCTGTGGTGACTCGAAGAAGAGGTTTACCGGTTTGATCATGTTATTTCTCAATTTGCAGATGCCGCATGCTCACATCAGTAACTCAGAAAGCAGTTTTGTATTTTATGCTGTTGTAAAACGTTCAGTTTCTGAGATAGAGTTGGTATGTTTTATTCATGTTTCATCTAGTGACTTGGGACACATTGACGTTTTCTTGATGAAGGCAGTGTTTTACTTTATTACTGTTTTTTTTTTTAAGGTTTTATTTATTTGACAGAGAGAGAGATCACAAGTAGGCAGAGAAGCAGGCAGAGAAAGAGGAGGAAGCAGGCTCCCTGCTGAGCAGAGAGCCCGATGCGGGGCTCCATCCCAGGACCCTGGGATCGTGACCTGAGCCGAAGGCCGAGCCTTTAACCCTCTGAGCCATGCAGGCGCCCCTTATTACTGTTTTTTAAAGATTCTATTTATTTATTTGAGAGAGCGTATGAGTATGAGTGGGGAGAGGGGCAGGAGCAGAGAGAGAATCTCCAGCAGACTCTGCACTGAATCTAGAGCCCAACACAGGGCTCAGTCTCAGATCCTGAGATCCTGACCGGAGCCGAAACCAAGAGTCAGACGCTCAACCAATGGAGCCACTCAGGTGCCACGTTGATGACTGCAGTATTTTAAAGGGAATGTTCTGGGTGCTCTATGAAGGAAGCCTGGATTGCCTGCAGGGATAAAGTCAGTTTAATGAGGAAAAATAAAGTGTCTTAGAAGTGGAGTTACGATTGCTAAATAAACCGGAAAGGAAAGACTGCTTGAAAGCTAGAACTCTGGGTATCTCACAATTGACTTATGAACATTACTGCTCTCTTTTTAAACATAAATCAGTTGTGTATTTGTATGCTTAGCAAGGACATTGTGACCTCTACCATTTTCAGAGAGCGGGGATCATGTTGCTCTTCTTAGTGCTACATCCTGCCTGGTCCCCTAGATGTGCGAGGTTAATGGTGTAGAAGAAGGGAAGCGATCCTGGTACAAGGTTGATATTTATATGCTCTTCTAGCTGCCTTAGTGAGCATACCTCGCGCACCCCCAAATTTGTCCTCTATCCAGTAGGAGCGGTTATAGGTTAGCATTTACCAACTTTAAAAAAAATAATTCTTTGTGTGCTCCCCCTGCAACTCTATATACACACTTTCTCCCATTCTGTGACATGACTTCTAGGCCTAGTAGGAATCCATGAACTGAACAGATGATAAGATGGATGGAAGGTTCGCTAGTTCCTTTTGTGAAAAATCACATGTGATTAATGACAGTAACTGGCACTTTGAAATAGAGCTAATTAGATGACAGGTGCTGTTTTAAACCTTTTGGAACAATCTTACAGTGTCTTTACAAAGTAGATATTTTATCGCCGCATTACAGAAGAGCAAAGTGAGGTATAGAGAGTTATAGTGAGCTTCTTAAGATGATATAGCTTAGGGGACAAAGCCAAGATTCAAACCTTGGTGTTCTGCTCCAGAGTCCATTGTGTAAGACGTGCTTTCTCAGTTCTAGGATAAGATTGAAACTGTTTGAATGGAGCATTTGAAGTTTATTTTCATAGGGATAATAATAGCATTTAACATCTATGTGAGGCATTACCTATTTGCAAGACTTCATCCTTGGTCCCTGGTGAGATGTGTCTGCTTTCATCAAGTATTACAACTTTATCTTCCCTGTTTTGTGATTCCAGCATATTGGACCAGCTATCCCAGAAGTCAGTTCTGTCTGGTTTAAACTGTACATTTACTACATCACTGGGCAGGGACCACCATCTCTTCTGCTGTCCAAAGGTACAAGACTTCGAAAACTGCCAGATATATTCCAGGTACGTTGTGCAAAGTGTGTCTCTTTTTTTTCTTTATTTGTGAGGAGGGTAGAATTTGGTAAGCAGTATTTTAATGACCTTCTGAAAATTTTTTTTTCCATTTCTGAACACCATTTTATTCATCTTTTATTCATTTTTTTTCCCCCCATAGGGTTATGATCGATTACTCATAACATCTTGGGGCCATGATCCTGGGGTAGTTCCTACGTCAAATGTGCTCACAATGTTGAATGACGCCTTGACTCATTCGGCAGTTTTGATTCAGGTACTGCTGCTTTATTTGAAACAACCAATTTCGGATTTTGACTTGGAAGATTATAAGTTGTCTAGCTTTCTGCCGAGCCGCAGTTGGATGTCAGTAATTTGAGATTTGTAAAGCTGAAATGTAAGGGATCAGATGCGGGTTTTCGTGCTGGCCTTCGTCTGGAAGTGTGGGAATCGCAGAAACAACATGGACTTTGGAGTGAGACCCAGCTTTGAATTCCAGCTTCGTCTTTTGCTACCCGTGTGGCTGTATTTACAGTAGTTGTGTTGAGCTAGAATTCACATAGCGTACAACCCACCGATTGACAT
This sequence comes from Lontra canadensis, assembly GCF_010015895.1. NCBI lineage: Eukaryota > Metazoa > Chordata > Mammalia > Carnivora > Mustelidae > Lontra > Lontra canadensis. The sequence continues at coordinate 105,293 of NW_022631321.1, forward strand.
CGTACAACTCCGTGGTTTTTAGTTGTAGGCACACATGTCCACAGCCTTCCCCATGCTCATTTTAGAACATTTCCATCACCTCAGGAAAGAACTCCTGAATGCTTAGTTCTCCCTCCCTTATTCCCCAGCCCTAAACAGCACCTTACTATCTCTCTAGAATGCTTATTCTGGGCATTTCACATACATGGAGTCACGTAATATGTGGTATTTTGTCACTGACCTCTTTTACTTCGCAGAATTCTTTTGAGGTTCATCACGTAGCATGTATCAGTCCATCATGAGTCAGTACTACATTCCTTTTTATGGCCAAAGAAGAGTCCCTTGTGTGAATAGCATTTTGTTTTTCCGCCTATTGCTGATGGACATTTGGGTTTCCACCTTTCGGCTTTTACGAATAATGGTAATCACTGCTACACATGGTCATTTATAGGTTTTTGTGTGGCCATGTTGTCATTTCTCTTTGGTGTGTGTCTAGGAGTGGAAATGCTGGGTCATATGGTAATTCTGTGTGCATCTGTTTAAGGATCTTCCAGACTGTTTTCCAGAGTGGCTGCACCATTTTACATTCTCACCAGCACTCGGTATTATCTGACTTGTTTTATTATAACCCTCCTAGGGTATGAAGCGGTATCTCACTGTGGTTTTGATTTGTGTTTTCCTGATGCCTAACAATGGTGAGCCTCTTTTCTTGTGCTAATGAGCTGTGTGGCGTTTTGAAGATACTTCTCTTATGCTTAGTTTCCCACCTGTAGAATGGCCATGACAATATTTACTGTATAACAATGAAAAGTAATAGTAGCAGCTAATGAGGGGATAAGCAATTTATAGCCCTAGGATTATTGAATGAAATAGGACTGTGTGTGAAGTGTGCAGCACACTTTCTGCTTCATAGTAGGTTCTCAATAAAGATTTCATCAATTTATTCAACTAACAATCGTATGTGCCATATTCTGTGCCAGTTAATGTGGATATACAAATAAGACATAGTCCCTGAGTTCAAGGGATTTAAGTCTGGTGGGAAATGTTGCCTAAGCAGTCCATTTCGGTTCTTTCCTGAGTGCTGAATAGGATTATATGGTGCACGCATTAGAGTAGTACCCAATTCAGCCTTGAGGCAAGGAGAAGGGCTTGGGGGACACTCATCAGAGACCGTGAAACTCAGGCTGAGTATAGAAGGATGATACAGAAGAGAGCCCGGCCAGGCACAGGGGTTAGCAGGAATAAATCTCTGGGCAGAGATTTTTTTTTTCTTTTTCCCCCGCTGCTGCTTCCCTAGTACCTAGAACAGCACCTCGCTCAGAGTAGTTTCTCCTGAGTGTTTTGATGTACACTCCAGGCAGGCCCTGGAGTAGAGTGTACCTTGACCGTTTTGCTACAGAGCTTACACTGTACCCTCTACATTGATGGCAGCCTGTAAAGGGTACTGAGCAGGGGATTTTTATGGTCAGTGTGTTTTGGGAAGATCAGCTTGGAGAGGATGCTACCCAGGTATGCTGCCCCCAACCCAGCAGGGTAAGAGACCTAAAGCAAGAAATCCGGTTAGGATTTAGTGTATGAGTCCCGGTAAGAGGTGAAGGCAGCCTAGATCAGGGAAGTGGTAATAAGAATTGAAAGCGAAAATGGGTTCAAGAATTATTACAAATTAAGATGAATAGAATTGATCAGATGTCTGAGAAGGATATGAGAAGAGGAAGAGAATGATTCCTGGGGTGTTGGCTTGTGAAAGTGGAAGAACGGTGCTATCCCTGCTTGACAGAATAGAGGAGGAAGAGCCAGTCACTGGGGGTCAGATGATGTGCTGCGTTTGGAGCGTGTTGAGTATAAGGTGCCCATGGGACATGTGCATGGTGGTGCTATCTAATCGGTAATTGAAAATATTTTGATATCCAAATGAGAGTTAAACAGGAGACACTGACTTGAGTGTCTGCATCAGCACGAGGAGGTAGTTGAAACCATGAGGGACGAAGTGTTAGCCAGGAAGGAGGAACACGAGGCAGGGTTTCATGGTGGGAAATGACATAATGGAATGGGTTAGGTGTGGGCTCCAGTCAGTCTGTCTAGATGCAGATCTTGGTTCTACCGCTTATGAGGACTCTCGGGTGAGTTTGATAATCTTGAATTCCTTCGCCTGCAAACTGGAGATAATAACAGGTTCTGTCTTTATAAGGTTGTTGAAACTTATGACCGAGTTGCATAATCTGCACAAAACGGGTAGAGTCCTACACGTAGCACACAGGAAGGTCTCCCAAGATGTTCAGTGTGAGGTGGCAGTGGTAGGAGAAGCAGACAGGAGTTTCAAAGTTTTGTTTTTGCTCAACAAGAATGCCTTCTTTATTAAGTGGTATGGAAGAAATACACCTTGCTGGAATTCATAACAAAATCAAGATTTTGATTAAAACCACACTTTTGTTACAGCAGTCTTGATTAGGGTTTAAATCGGAACTGTACCAATGAAGTTGAAAAGAACTGTCTGAAGAAATGTGTTCGGGTTGTTGTATGAACCATCTTAATGAGTGCTATTTTTCTCTGAAATGTTTTTTTCTTTTATAGCATAGTACTTTGACTTCAATAATGTATAGGTTTTTTTGAAAGGGAAAAATGTATAGATTGCCAGTGTCAACTTAAATTTTCTATTATAACACCACTAAATGCATGTAAACATTAGATTCTTCATGTTTATTATTTTTACATCAAAACATTTGGGGATTTAAATGCAAAAAATCCTTTAAAACTAACAATTCAGATGAACATTAATTGAATGCAATAGTAAAACTAAATTATGCATAGCATGGGAGTGGGGTGGTTAGACTCAAGATTTTTCTTAATTTAATTTTTGAATTAATAGAATCTTCACATAATTCAGAAACAAAACACTATGAAAAGATGCACAGAGAAAAGTGTTACCGTACTTCTTATATTGTCTGCTCCCTTCTCCCCTTTTCTCCTCCAGATCAGATACATTTATTAGTTTTTGCTATCGTTGTCTAGGATTTCTTTGCATGTGCGAGCCAATGCACAGTGCTATCCCCCTGCGATTTTCACTTAGCAAGTGGAGACCTTTCCATTTCAGTTCGCAGGGAGCTTGCTTCCCCCCGCCCCCCTTCGCTGCTGCCTTGAAAATACATCCATTAATTTACTGAACCCCTGTAGAGGGGCTTTTATAATTATACAATCTTGAATATATGTCAGTGAATGAAGGTTTTTGAGTTTCGCATTCCCAGCTCATGATCAGCCAGGCAGTTGACAGTGGGATTCTTTCATCAGAACTACAGCTAACCCTTGTGCGAGCGTGCTCGATTTTAGTCTCCGCTGCCTCACCTCATGGACCTGTTAAATCGGCCTCTTTGTTTTTCATTAGCCATCCACTCCATTGGAGACACATGGCCTTGTAAATTATAATATGCCCTCAAGATGGTCTTTGCTTGGTGGAGAAAAATTAAAAAATTGTTGAAAGTTTTTTAATGGAATATTAATGTAGGGTATACCATAACATGGCATAGTCTTATTTATGGTTTGATGATCTGTTTGTTCTTGGAAATACAGGTTTCTTTTATACCTTTCAACTGTGTTTCTTCACCTTTAGGGACATGGTTTGCATGGGATAGGAGAAACTGTCCACATACCGTTTCCATTTGATGAAACAGAACTACAAGGAGGTACCTTACTTTTGAATTATATCTGTTTAACTTCTTTATCATTAATCTTTGTCAGCAGTTTGGTAGAAAACGTAGCAGGAAGTGAATTCTTAAAATTTTTCAGTCCTAGGTGCTTATGCTGCTTTTAAAGACTGTTAGCGAAGATGGAGGCACCTGGATGGGTTGTTGGTTAAGCGTCTGACTCGTGATTTTGGCTCAGGTCATGATCTCAGGGTCAGGAGATCAAGCCCCATGTTGGGCTTCACACTCAGCGAGGAGTCTGCTTGAGATTCTCTCTCTCCTTCTGCTTCCCCTGACTCTCCGTGCCCTCATGCTCCTGTGCTCATAGATAAATAAATCTCAAAGAAAGGAAGGAAGGAAGGAAGAAAGGAAGAAAGGAAGGAAGGAAGGAAGAAAGGAAGGAAGGAAGGAAGGAAGGAAGGAAGAAAGGAAGAAAGAAAGAAGGAAAGGAAGAAAGGAAGAAAGAAAGAAAGAGGCAAAGATAGTTTTCTGTCATGTGCCTTTTCCCACAAAGAACTAGTAGAATAAGACTCAGGACCTTTGAAGGAATGCTAGTCTGCCTTGGAGATGAAGAGTTTATCGGTGGGTCCCTGCCTGCTGGAAGACTAGGTTTTCTCTCTGTTTAGCCTTTCACTTTCCTTGTGTTGTTTATTTGGAGGCTGGAGGACAAGACAGTTCATTGGGAATATTTCATGCTTAGTTGATTTTTTTCTCCCCAATGTTGCATACTGTCCCTCCTACCTCACGGGGGCTTTTTTTTTTTTTTTTAATTTTATTTATTTATTGGACAGAGAGAGATCACAAGTAGGCCGAGAGGCAGGTAGAGAGAGAGGAAGGGAAGCAGGCTTCCTGCTGAGCAGAGAGCCCGATGCGGGGCTCGATCCCAGGACCCTGGGATCATGACCCGAGCCGAAGGTAGAGGCTTAACCCACTGAGCCCTCATGGGGGCTTTTTAAGGTAATTTAGACCCAGGTGTCAATCAACATGTATGTACTTTACAGTGTACGGAGTACTTGTATGGATTCCCTCTTTCGGCATTTGAGTTTACCATTAAATATTATTTTTGCTATTAGAGAGGATGTGAGTTAGAGGTTGAGCTAAATTAAGCTAGTTAGAATCAAGGGGGGAAAGCCCTGTTTAAAGTTAGCTCTTTCTAGAATTGGATGCGAGCTACAAGTGCATTTGATGAAAGATGCTCACAGAATTTCTGTTAAAAGTAAATTTATTCTTCCTTCTGTTTATTATAGGAGATAATCCTCTCTCTTTTGAATGTTAAAAAGGTATATATATTCAAAAGAAAAACATTATCTGATTTAAACTGCCATATATTCATACAGCACTTACATTTCCCACTCCATGTAAAACTGCTGTTCTGTAACCTTATGTTATGGTTATGTTTCTGGTTTCATATGTTTTTTCTGTATATTTCTGGTTCTTAGAGCCATGATGCTTGAATTTTTAGAGAGCAGTGAATGGTTCAAGTAAACTTAGGTTAATTTATATAAGAACTTAATGTTCTTCCAGAATGATAGTAGTCACCACTTTGCCTTACTTCCCCAAAGTAGGGAAAAGGAAGGTTTTAAAATTATTTTTTTCCTCTTCACATAGCCAGACTGCAGAAGCCTTGCGTTTGAAGTTCAGTTCTCTTTTGCCTGTTGTGAATAAATGTGCGTGAAATTTGGAGAAGAGTTTTCTCTTCCAAAAAACAGCCCCTTTCTCAGAAATAAGTACTTCTCTGCAATTAAATTCTGCTGCTTAATCCTTTGACACTTCATAAATTCTGTGGGAAAAATATTTGTTCACCTGAAGATACAGGCTAGTGACAACAGGATCTTCAAATGTGTAAAATCTTAAAGACTGATTAATAGCTCTCTTGCCTTGGGAGAGGATTGTGTGAATAATAAAAGAAAGGAATCTTCGTATTTGAGTATGGAGCATCTTTTTGTTTATAAGTTCACTGAGTTATGAGGAATTGCACTAATATTTGAATAATTTATTAAGGATATAGTTTCAAGTGCACTTTAGCTTTAGTTTCAGTAGGAATAATTTTACTTCTAAAAATTTTTCAAAAACATGGTGTGTATTTAATACATTTCTTGGCAGAAGCCCAACAAGTAAGCATTTGAGGCAGAATAGAACCACAAAGAGAAGCCTTGAGAATTTGCCCCGACTGGTCCTGTTTGCTTACTTAGGTAATTTGTTTTGATACAGTAAATGCCTCCTGGAGGCTGTAAATAATATGTGTACACCGGCCTTTCATGTTCATGGGTAGTTCTTTGTTAGAATCAGTGTTGATAGATTAAAGTTCTAAGAGTTGATTAATAGGGGGCGCCTGGGTGGCTCAGTGGGTTAAAGCCTCTGCCTTCGGCTCAGGTCATGATCCCAGGGTCCTGGGATCGAGCCCTGCATCGGGCTCTCTGCTCGGCAGGGAGCCCATTTCCCTTCCCCTGTCTCTCTGCCTGCCTCTCTACCTACTTTTGATCTCTGTCTGTCAAATAAATAAATCTTAAAAAAAAAAAGAATTGATTAATAGAAGTATAGTTACATTTTTGATGTCATGTTATAAAACTGTTTACTTAAAATGTGCTGTCAATCTTTGTCCTCAGAGTTTACTCGTATCAATATGGGTGTTCATAAAGCCTTGCAACTATTAAGGACCAAAGTGGACTTGCAGCATTTTTGTGGCTATGTCACCATGTTGAATGCTTCTAGCCAGCTTGCACACCGAAAACTCAGTGATGCTTCTGATGAACGAGGTCAGCCAACAGTTGGGTTCTTTGAATTAAGATCATTTTGTGGAGTTGATCACAGTCTTAATACTTAAGAAGCAGGGAAACTTCCGTGGGATGTTGAATTATTTTATGCTTGGTGTTTTTTCACTAAGATGATGGAGTATTCTGTGACGTTATTTGGACAAACCAGTTGTTGGGATGGAGAAAACACTATGCGCCCAGCTAAAGGGGTGCTAGCCTGGGGTTGGAGTATAGAATGGGTGTGGGGTGTTAGCCCTGTCATCTCTGTAGGTTTTAATTTAAGTCCTTTTGTGGGGTGATGGCTTCAAGACTTCAGTCTCTGTGTAATACTGTTTCTCAAGTAGAATGAACAGTTTTTCCCATTGAAGCTTTCTCTTTCTGTCAAAGGCATGACTGTCTCAGTAACCCAGGCCTGTAATCTTAATCTTTGTCTCTTCCTTCTTTTGCCATGATGGCCGTTTAGTTTCCACATTCTGTGAATCAGTCTTTAAAAATGTCTGTTATATCCTATCTTCCCTTCTCCGTTTTACATTCGCCGTGACGGTCACGCTGGTCTGCGTCTCAGTCGTCTGACCATGAGTTGTTGGAGCCTTGTCCTGCTCGTTAGCCTTCCTGGCCTCATTCTCCTTCCTCTGTCTCCACTCTAGCCTTCATGCTGACAACAGCTGATTTTCCTTTTTCCTTTTAATTAAAAAATGTATTTTCCCATCACCTTCTGCTTACTGATTGTTTCTGCTCTGGAAGAATTTTGGCTTGTATGTGGCTTTGGTACCAGCTCTGGTCTGTGACTCTAGAAAACCTTTCAGTTCAAACATCTGCTGTTGATAGATATTGGTTCCCTAAGCCTCTTAGCATGGAATCCTGAGTAAATATGGTCCATTGCTCGATGTCCAGTGGATTGGCTTGGCTCCCTTTGAGTTACATATCCAGCCTTGGTCCTTTACCTTTGGCCGGAGAATCTGAGTAAATCTTAACAGTTGGCCGCCACATATCACAGGGCATTTTCCAAACGGGGGTATGGGTAAGGCAGTCATTTCAAAGCATGTCTGCTACAGTCATTTTTATTTCTTTCACCGCTCAAACATTTATGGAGTACCCGCTTAGGTGCTGAAAGGATTGAAATTACTAAGACCAAAGGAAGGGAGACAAGCCAGTGAACCAGCCTGCCTTGTAGTGTTAAGAGGCTGCGATAGAGCTTGGCAATGGCTTAATGGGCTGCCGTAGGACAGAGAAGGTGCATCTCGGCCCTTCTGAGCTATCAGAGGAGGCTTCTTAGAGAAGGTAAAGTTTGAACTCAGTTTTGAAAAGTGAGGCTTTGGGTACATAAAAGATGTTTGTTTATTTGGACAGTAGCAGCCTTTCAGGCAGAGGGAACCAGGCAGAAAAATAGCTCTTCTGGGCCAAAAGAAAGAATTTGTTGGAAAGTAGTAGAAAATGAGAGTAGAGAAGTAGGTAAGGTCAGGAGATCTTGGAGGATCTCATGTGCTAAAAGATAGGAGGACTCCAAATCTTGAAGAGGAGTGACATAATCTGGCTGCATGTTTCCATGGGGATAGAAGCGACTTTGGTAATGATCTAAGTGAAAGTCTGAACTTGTGTTCTGACTTTAGAGTCCTCGTTTCCTGGGGCCCAGGTTTCCCCACTTCGGCGCCACGTATATTCTGAGTTGGACAGTTCCGTGTTGTGGGGCCTATCCCGTGCGTTGAAGCATGTTTAGCTCCCTGGATATCAGTAGCGTCCCTCTCCCCATGCTTGACAGCTGCATCGGTCTCCAGACATTGTCAGAGGTCTTCTGGGGGGCAGGATTGCCCCCTAGTTGGGAACAGCTGCTATAGGCTGAAGACCCTTCGTTGTTCTCCATTGTCATTCCTGTTGCTGGAAGTCTTCTCTCCCTTTAGGGCTGACGGACGACTTACGCCAACTACGAGAATCCTAACGTTGTGTATGTCTTTTCATTGCAAGGAGAACCTGATTTGGCTTCTGGCTCGGATGTAAATGGGAGTACAGAGTCATTTGAAATGGTCATTGAGGAAGCAGCTATAGACTCGTCAATAAAACAAAACTCTGGTACGGCTTTAAGAATTATTTGCAGTTTTAGGGGAACCTGGGTGGCTCAGTGGGTTAGGCCTGTGCCTTCTGCTCAGGTCATGATCTCTGGGTCCTGGGATTGAGCCCCGCATTGGGCCCTCTGCTCAGAAGGGAGCCTGCTTCCCCTCACTCCCTGCCTGCCTCTCTGCCTACTTGTGATCTCTCTCTCTGTGTCAAATAAATAAAATCTTAAAAAAAAAATTATTTGCAGTTTTAGATTAGCTTCAGAGATTGAACTCTTCTGTTAAATCATTTGGATGTCATTTGTTTGCTCTGATTATCCATAGTGGGCCTTTTATTTTAGTAAGTATTCACTAGGAAACATGTTTATGTATTTAGAATAACAATGAAAATGTTACAAAAATAGGACCTGAGAACAATGACTTCAGTTTCATTTTTCCTGTGTTAAATTCTTTCATCTTGTTGATGTCTTACAGTCTCTCTCTCTCTTTTTTTTTTTTTTTTTTTTTGGTAAAAGGCCATTTTGAGCATCTGGTGAAAACTTTGTGCCTTCCCCCCAGAAGCATGTACTTACTCAGTAAAGATTCTTTCCTGTTGCAGAGATCACTGACCCGCCCTAAGTCCTCTCCCCTGTGAAGCCCATTGGTGGACCCCAGGGGTAGGAGGAATCTGAAAATTTCTGGATGTCTGTTAAGAAACCCTGGTCAGTTAAAAATTTGTAAATACGTATGTGATTAATAACTATAAATTGTCTTCTAGTTGCCACAACAGAAGCAGATTGGGTTCCTCTCGAGCTGTGCTTTGGAATTCCATTGTTTAGTTCAGAATTAAACCGGAAAGTTTGTAGAAAAATTGCTACACATGGCCTTTGCAGAAAAGAGAGGTAAGGGTTTATGTTCACTGTCATCTTTTCATCTGTGAGGCTTAGGCTGTCAGTTGCCACGTCTTATTTTCCTTTATTTCACACATGAGCATAGTAATGGCCTTGTGTCTATTCATTGATTGAATAAAGATTGCTAGCTTAAGGGTTTTACTATATTTTTCAAAATTAAACTTTAGCATCTCAAAACTTTGATACATGCAAACATTGGGGGCACATATTTTGGTTAATTTTAATTATGTTAACTTAGTTACCCGATTTGGTTAGAGTGTGATATAAATTAGCATGCTTATGTGAGATCGTGCCTAGTGTTTGTAATATGTATGTCTCTGTAGAATGTTTCCCTTGTGTATTTCTGTCCCTTTGAGCAAACACACTCAAGTTATGTCATGTAAATAGTGATTCTTTTGTTGGAATTATAGCTGAATTTCTAAATTTTCTTCAGTTTCACATTTTCTAAAGTGAGCATGTATTACTTATCAGAGATGACGTGGAGGTTTGTCTTGCATGCCGACTCTGATCCATTGGGAGCCGTTGCTAAGAGGCAGTGTTGGAAAATTTTTACGACTGTTGAGCAGAGAGGAATGTCCTTGAATCTGACTCTCGTGGCAAGGGTGTCTGGGAGAGTGGATGTCCACAAGTCTCCTTGACTTCTTCATTTAAGAAAACAAAGTTGGATAATAATTCATTCAGTTGACTTAATAATATTTTATCAGAAGATTAAAAGTACTCAGTCGACACAAATTTCAGTAATTCTCCAAAAGTCATCTACATGAATAAAAAAGTAGAAATACGATACAGCTTTAAAGATTGCCACCATAATTGTTACCAGTTTCCATATTTGAAAAATACTTGATTTTGGTGGGTTGATATATAGTTATTCTGTCAGACCTTTTATCAGGATGTATTTTAAAATAAATTTGGGTATTTGAAGTTGGTATCATACTTGTCATTCCTACTTGAAAAGTTCTCTTTCATTTAACATTTGTATTTGCTGCTAATAGTTTAAGCTTTTGCTAATGGTAACTTCTCAGTTTTGGTTTTATACGTGATTTTTTATTTCAAAATGGTCTTTTTAGGCATTATTAACTCCCAGTTTTAATATTATTAGCTTGATGAGAACCATGGCAATTTTCATTGCCCCCAGGACAGTTTCATTGATGAGAACCGTTGAAATTTTAAAAAAAATTTATGTGATTAATCGGAATATATTTACATATATAAATGCACTTAAGTTGCTGAAATTAAACTCGCGAGATACTCATTCTTCTCATTAAATTTGTTTTAAACTTTTGCCCCTGTTTTTCAGCCTTCAGAACCTCTTACATTCCAGTAGAAAACTCTCTCTACAGGTCCTTAACTTTGTTCACTCATTCCAGGTAACAAAATTTTAAAAATATGGTATTTTTGCATAGAGCTTTAGAGGATAGGATGCAGAACACTTCCATGTTTGTCCTGGGTCTCCACAGTAATAAAATAAGCATTAATTTTCATTGATAAATAAAGATGCTGAGATTTAGGAAGTTCATTTTCTTGCACATGATTTACTGGCTGGGTGGAGAAGGTCTAAAGCTGGGACTCTGTTCTGTGCCAGGGCATCGTTCAACAGAAACGCGTTACGCGGCTCCCATGCTGCGTAACTGCGTTAACCACACACAGGTGCTGGTTGCTGGGTATGATCTGCCCCTGTTAACTGCAGTAGTTCTGGGTTGGGGCTGAGGCGGCTGTTTGTAGTTCAGGCCAGTGCTGTAGACCTTTTGTCTTCCCCTCCCCCAGGGAAAGAAAGGGTACTCCGTAGATTTGATTTGTGGATAAACTTTTGGACAGAAATATTTCTGTTCAGAATATCTGATCCAGTGTTACAAAATCAGTATTTTGGAGTTCTGTTTCATTTATTTTTTTCAATAACTACTTGAGGCTGCCAGACCCTTTACTAGGTGCTGGGGAAGCAATGCTGTCCAGGACACTAGTAGAATTTATAATGTTTGAGAGACAGAAGATAGTGGAGTGAACATTGAAATATGTAAGTAATTACAGATTTCAGTAAGCACTTTGAAAGGAGCCAGACTCCTTGGGATCTGATGGAAGCCAAAGGGAGACCTAATTTAAATGGACAGAGATGATACATAAGCTCAAACTTCCTAAGGGATGGAAAAGAGTATGTTGTGCAGAGCTTAGTAGGAGCAAAGGTCCTGTGTCAGGAAAACACTCTGTGTCCAAGGGAATGAAAGGGAATGAAAGAAGGCTGGTGTGGCTGAAGCCTCATGAAAGTGGTTGGGGAGGTGGGGCATTGGCAAGAGGTGAGGCGGAAGAGGAGGGGAGGCAGGGCCTTCTAGAGGATAGTAAACAATTTGTATTTTATGCTCGAGTGCAAAGAGAAATTATTAAAGACTTTTAAACAGGAATGACATTATTTCTGATCAACTTTTTTAAAAGATTAGTTACTATTTGGAGAGCAGATTAAAAAGGGACAAGCTCGTTCAGAGACCATGTGAGACTTTTTGGTAGCTGAGCACCCTCTTGAATTAAAAATAACCCCAAATTCTGCATGTATCCATAATAAAAGTTTATTACCCATGTGTACTGTTATATCAATCAATTATGTATATTATAAAACATAACACAAAAATAGAAATTCTGCAGGGATGCAGTAGTTGATACAGGTTTTCTAAAATTTTTGTAGTCCCATACCCCATTTTGGAGACCACTGGCCTAGACTGTGGTGCTGGGCTGTGGTGAATGAATAAAGTGTTGGAGGCGGATTGCTGGAAGCTGGCAGTTAATTCAGTGTGAGGAAAAGATTGATGGTGAAAGGAAGGGAGGAGTCAGGCATGATTCTCCAGTTTCTGGGCGAGCTTGATGTGTGGAGTAGGGAGGACAGGGGAAGAGCTTGGAGGGTGAAGATAACCTGGTAGGTGTGGAATGGATGGCGAAACACCAAGAGCCGATGTGAGGGTGTGAGCCTGGAGTCCTGGGGAAAGGTCTGCCCTAAATATGTGAATCAGAGAGCCCTGGGAGCGCATGGAATGTTCTGGTGCTTAATGCTATGTGAGGGGTTTTTAGAGATTGTCTAAGATTGAACCTTTGTCTTCTCTTACAGTCTCATAGTCCATTATTTCTATTTATTTCTAAGCACTTAGGACAGCCTGACTTGTACTAGCCATTATCGCATTGCGGTGATACCTGTCGCTGGTTATCTCAGGGTCTGTGAGGTAGCGATCTGCGTCTCCCGCAGTGTTTTGCGTTCCATAAACATTTCTTGGGTCAGCGAAGTCTGTATTTATTATGGCCTGTATGAAGTAGTTTGGTAAAGTGTTGGTTATAGGATTTTTCTCCTTTCTTTGTCTCTCAGGAAGGTGCTTCAACCCTGGACGTTCCCACCGAGGCCGGCTTTTCCAGCGTGCTCTCGCAGTCCTGCGCCGAGTCGGGCGTTCCACTTCCGGCAAAGAACTTAATATTTAAAGATGGCGTCTTGTCAGAGTGGAGTGGACGGTCACCCTCCTCGCTTCTTATTCCTAATCTCCATTTGCAATAATTTGGTTCCACCCTTCGTTGCTCACACTTCTGCCTTTTTTCTTTCTTGACGTTAGCTTTATAGTGCCAGCCACTAAAAAGCATCGTGCTGCGGCAGCGCAGTTCACGCTTCACTGATGTTCAACAGTTGGGGAACGGGTTGGCGTTTTCTGAAGTTTCCCTCATTATGGCACCTCCTCACGCCACAGAGAGCTTTTTAGCAGCCTGCACTGTATTTTTTACCTTGAGACAATCTGCATTTCTTTTATAAAACTGAGGATATATACTTTATAGGCTTTACGATGACTGTTACCGTTTATAAGCAGTCACTATGAATATTGTAGTGGTAATTTTATATGTTAGTTTATCAAACATAAATCTTGTTTAATTTTATATTTTGTTACCTACTCTTTAGGGGATCACGGGAAGAGGCGGAACTCTTCCCCTAAAAAGGCTTCTTGGTACTTTAAAGTAGCAAAACTATAAAACAATAAACATCCAGTTTTGAGAGATGATACGATGGGGCATTAAGAATTTCTGTGGATGTCTGTAAATTATGTATATGAGTTGAACATTGTCGAAGGTATGTAAATCAGCATAGTTATGTATAACTTAACCTTGATTTATAAGGTCTTAACTCAGACTATCACTATACATTGACATCTCATGAGAAGCTTTGAAAAACATTCTATTTTTAAACCAATGTTTATATGTGGACTTCCGTTGTCACTCTGGGCTTTATATTTTCATAGAGTCTTTATGGAAGAATAGAATTTATTTTCCACTCTTGTAACTGTGGCTGCTGCACGTTTTCACCCAGACTGATTCTTTGTTTAGTAGCTTTACCAATGAATTGTTACGAAATCGAATTTGATGTTTTGAAACCAAGGATTGTGATTTTAGGTTAGAATTACATATTAGAGGCATTAAGGCTATGTCTTCTGATAAAAAACACTTTGGTGATAAACCTGCTTTGAGGACTTTCTTAGGCAATCTGGATCTTAAATTTATGTGACTAGTTTTGGAGGAACTGAGAAAAATTGAGTAATTTCAAAATGTTTCTTTGGTCATTGGTTCTTTTAGATATCAAATGGTAATAAGAATAATTGGAATCAGTTTCTAGATTTTCTAAGTTACTTTCCTTGGGAAGTTTGTGCAGTGTTATAGTTTAGTGTAGCTCTTCTCATAGGATAATGGTTTGCTCGTTTAAAACTGTAACCAAACTAACTGGTCAGACAACATATATATCTAAAATACTAAAAGCGTTAGAAAATTCGGGAATGTTAGAACCTAAACATTTTTGCTGATAATTTTTGTTATTTATAGAACTGGTATTTGTGTACTTAACATACTTCTGGAAAAATATGCCTTTCTTAAAACTGTTAACATAGCCATGCATTCAATACCATGGCCTACCTATAGAATTGAATATCTCGGAGCAGGTCACCTGTGACACACAGTCAGTGCTGTGTTTTGGGGTAAGTGCAGTAACGTTTCGTTTTCTACTTTGTCTTATATGAGGTAGAAATCAAGTGTATGTTATAAATGTTTGTCTATAAAAGGAAAAATACATACTAATATTAAAATAATTTCTTATGACTGTGAATCACTCATTTATTTTTCCAATAATTGATATTGTACATTCCTAGTGCTATTAGGTATGTATGTAACTTTTATAGTTTCTCAACAGAAAGTTGTAAGTATTTCACTTGATCAGGGCTCTTTAATCTCATTTTCATCTGCTTTGTTTATATTAACTGTAGTTATTTTATTTATTCCTGTGTTAATCTAAGCCTACAGTAATGACATGTACACTAATAAAGAATCGAATAATCTGTAGTTGTTGGCGGGGAACCCAGTGGGTGGAAAGTTGAAAACTTAAAATATGGGAGTGATTTGCTGCTGTATTTCCTTTGAGAGATAATGGAGGAAGAATTGGGACCTAATAGTGATCATGAATTTTAGGGAAAGTACTGGCAAAACAGGTGGGCAACTCCCATGAATGAGGAAAGGTTCTGAGTCTCAGTTGAAAAACCTCTCATACTTTTAAGGAGGGAGAATCTGCTTTTTAGAGCTGTTAGTAAAATGTGAAAGCTGCTTTTGTGCTTTGCTTTATGAATTTGGCTTTGTTTCATCCGTGTGTTAACTCGTGGAAAGATGCAGCTCCTAATCCTACAGGTGTTGATCCAATTCAACAAAATGTTAAATTTTAAGTGTAGACTTCATTTGCCAAAGAAGACTTATGAAAGAATTTTAAAGTAATTTCATTTGGCTTTGTGCTACCTCCCCCTTTCTTTTCTCCCCTTAATGTACTTAAACCGTGGGAAACATTCTCTAGAAACCAAGAGAAAAATATCCCAAAGGACACAGAATTTGGTGTGGTACAGTTTCACCTCTCAGGTGGGTCTACAGAAATGGGACTTTGTGTCATTTAAAACCATACCTGATTTTCTCGATTCCTTTATTTCATTTTAAATCTGTGATCAGATGATTTTGTATTCGTTTTTTGGGGGAATATCAGTTTCTTTTACTTGATGTTGTCAATCTTCTCTGCCATTCATGTTTCTCTTTTATGTTCAGTGTTTCAAATACAGTTTGTATTTAAAGATTTTAAAGTACCACAACTCTGTAACTGAGTACAGTGGCTTGTTTTCTGGTATGATGTTAATATTCTGCAACAAAATGTATAAAGTGTTGTCAATTTGATTATTGACACATATAATATGTTTACAAATAAACTGTGGTGTTGATCAAATTACTGCAAAAATGTGTATATAATCTCTAAGTCTCTTTCTTAATATTAAATATAGCCGTGCGTTCAGTGCTGTGGCTTTTCTTTACTTTTCTTTAATGAGCTTTTAATTTCAGATTTAGAAGACATTTCGGATTTATAGGAAGGTTGCAGAGATAGTCCAGAGATGTTTTCTACACCCTTCCCCAAGCTTCCCCTAATGTCACCACTGTATAAACTATGGCATATCTGTCAAAACTCAGAAAACTCAGACAATACTGTTTACTATACTATGGACTTAATTTGGTATTTATCTGCCTTCCGCTAATGTCCTTCTGCTGTTCCAGAATCCGATCTAGAACATTGCATTGCATTTCTTTTGTCGTTGATGCCTCCTTTGTCTCTTCCAATCTGTGACAGTTTCTCAGTCTTTCATGACCTCAACACTATGAAGAGTGCTGGTTATTATGTAGAATGTTCCTTAATAAATGGGTTTGTCTGATGTTTTCTTGTGATTAGATTTGAGGTTATGCTTTATCGGGAAGGATACACAGAGGTGCTGTGCCCTTCTGCACCGTTTCACATCGTAGGGTACGTGATGTCTGTAGGCATTACTGGTAATAGCCCTTCATTGGCTAAGTTGGTGTCTGCTGGGAATTTCCACTGTAAAGTATTTTCCTACTTCCTATACTTTTTGCCTTTGGAAGTAAATTACTAAGTCTAGCCCACAGTAAAGTGGAGGAGGGTAGTATCTATATACATTACTTAGAATTTTTCTTAAAATTTGTTCCTCTTTCCTATTTATTTGATCCTTTGTTTATATTAGTAATGTGATCATGGCTATTTATTTTATACTTAGGTTAAAATCTAATACTGTTATTTATTGTGTAAATTGTTTCAACTTGGGCTGTTGAGAACTCTTTGAGGATGACTCCTAAATTCTTTTGATGTGCCTTCCTTTTTTTTTTTTTTTAAGACCATATTTTTACTTTCTAGCACTGCCAAGTATTATCTTGATGCAGGCCCTAGAATTAGCTGTTTCTCCAAGGAACACTGGTTGCTTTTATCGAAGACTGGTATTTAGATACCAAGATCTGGGTGTTGGGTTTGCTTACTGCTACTGCTTCTACGGTTTTTTGGTGAAATGTGCTGAGAGTTACTATATGCGTACTAACCAGTATATGGTACACATCTCTATAATTATTTCTTGATATATCTGTATATATGTTGAATTAAACATTCAGTTATACTCACTGAACCAGCACTGCAGGATTCATTCTAGTTGTACCTCTGTGTTCGTTTATAACTTTTCTCTAAGAGTGAGAACCCTGGCTTCTTTATAATTTATTTGCTTATTTGTTGAACCTTGGAATATTTCTAAAGTGGTTTTGGAATAGTCAAGTTCTACCCCTGTGAGAAAAATGGCCCCACTGGAGTACAGTATTGAAGTAAGTGTTTTTGTCCTGAGCCTTATACTAGCTACTCGAAGCATCATTTTCCAAGGTAACTTAGTTCAGCTCCTGTTATTTCCCACTTCCTTCATTAAGGTTATGTCAGACATTTGGAAAACAGATTGGCTTGTCACTCTGTGCCTTCCATCTGGGGCCTCTTACATCTCAGTTGAGTTTTTCATACTATAAAATTCACTCTGTATGGCCTTTGACAAATGTATGGTATGTTCCCACTGTCACAGTACTGTATAGAATAGTCCCATCACCCTAAAAATTCCTCTCTTACTCCCCACCATCACAACCACTTACCTCTTTTCCATTCCTATAATTTTGCTTTTTCTGGAATGTCATAAATGGTGGGATTATACAATTCGTAGCTTTTTAAAATCTGGCCTTTTTTGCAATGTAGAATGCATTTTAAATTTGTGTTACATGAATCAGTAGCTCATTCTTTCTGTTCCTGAGTACTTCATTGTATGGATGTATCAAGGTTTATCTTTTAATGGTCACATGTAGGTCTGTAGTATAAACATAATTCATTTTGCTGTGGGATTGGTGACTCATTTGCTAAGTGTATATTTAACTTTGTAAGAAACTGCCACACTGTCTTCTCAAATGACTGCCATTTTGCATCCCACCAGCAGTGAAGCAGAGTTTCTGTTATAGTGGTAACTTTGTGGCTGAAATGTTCATTTCCTCATGAAAAATGATGTTGAGCATCAGTCTTCTCATATGCTTACTTTCCACTCACATATTTTGGCTGAAGTGCCTATTCAGATCTGTTGTCCGTATTTTAAAAAGTTGGGCTTTACTGGGGCTCCTGGATGGCTCAGTCTGTTAAGCCTCTGCCTTTGGCTCAGGTCATGATCCCAGTGAGCCGTTCCACTAAGTGGGGAGCCTCCTTCTCCTCCCTCTGCAACCCCAGCCCCCACTCGTGCTCGCTCTCTTGCTCTACACTCTCTGTCCAATAAGTAAATAAAAATATTTTGAAAGTACATAAATAAAAATTGGGTTTTATTGCTGAGTTTTAAGAGTTCCATAAATTATTCTGAACACAGCTCCTTTGTTAGATGCGTGTTTTCCAAATATTTTCTCCCAGACTGGCTTGTCTTTTCACTCTCTTAACAGTTCTACTAAGGAACAAAAGTTTCTGATTTCTTCTTCTTCTTTTTTTAATTAATTAATTTATTTATTTGACAGAGATCACAAGTAGGCAGAGAGGCAGGCAGAGAGAGGAGGAAGCAGGCTCCCTGCCTAGCAGAGAGCCTGATGCGGGGCTCGATCCCAGGACCCTGAGATCATGACCTGAGCCCAAGGCAGAGGTTTTAACCCACTGAGCCACCCAGGTGCCCCAAGTTTCTGATTTCGATGGAAATCTACTTTATTTTTTTTTTAATGGGCCATACTTTTGATGCGGGTACCTAAAAAACTCATCACGGACCCAAGGTCATGCAGATTTTTTGTTTTCCTCTGAAAGTTTCATAGTTTTATGTGTAGGTCTTGGACACATGTTGAACTAATTTTAATATATGGGATGAGATTTATTTCAAGGCATGTTCATGCATGTGGACATCCGGTTGATAGAATGCCATTTCATGAGAAGACGCTTCTTATTGCATTGTCATTACATCTTTATTAAAAATCAGTTGATAAACCTGTAGACAGAAGCTGGACTGGTGGTTGCCTGAAGTGGAGATGGGGAGTGAGTGCAAATGGGCATACGTCATTTTGGGGTGCTGGAAATGTCACCAAAAAATAATTGGATTGTACACTTAAGCCAATTTTATCATGTGTAAGTTATCCTTCAATAAAGCTATTTGAAAAAAAATCTGTTGACATTGTGTGGGTTGTGTTTCTGGGCCCGCTCTTCTGTTCCTTTGATCAGTGTGTCTGTCCTTTGAATACCACACCGAAACTGGCTAGCAGGAGTCCTCCCCACTTTGTTCTTTTTTTTTTTTTTTTGAGAATCGATGAATTGATTTTAACTCTTCTAGTTCCTTTGCCTTTCCATGTAAATTTTAGAATTGGCTTGTCAGTAGCTATACACAAGCTTTGCAGGGATGTAAATCAAAGTTATATTGAATCTATAAACAGGAGAATTGACACCCTAACAAATATCTCTCTATTTATAACTTGGGGAGGGGGCTGAGTACTTTTGTAGCTTTCAGCATACATAAACTACATATTTTGTTAGATTTCTTCATAAGTCTTCATTTTTTTGGTGCTTTTAGAAATTTTGTAAGATTCCAAGTTAAAGTTATTCATTGCTTATATATAGAAATATGACTGGTACATTTCAGTTTTGCTAAGCTCACTTAGTGAAATTTATAGTTGATTCTTGGGAGATTTTCAACATAGATGATTATGTGGTCTCTGAATAAAGACATTTTATTCTTTCTAATCTGCATGCCTTTTAGTTCTTTTTCTTGCATTATTTCACTGACCAAACTACCAGTATAATATTGAATAGGAGTTATGAGAACAGACATCCTTGCCTTGTTCCCCCATCTCAGGGGAAAAGTATTCAGTCTCTAGCTATTAAGTGTGATGTTAGCTGTAGAATTTTAAGTAAGTGACCATCAGGTTAAAGAAGTTCCCTTCTACATACTGAGGTGTTCCCCTTTTTTTTCTTTTCTTTATCATGAATGGATGTTGGATTTTGTCTTTGTTTTCATTGTATTCCATGAGATGATTAAATGGTTTATTTTTATTTAGACTCAGTATGGTGAATTACGTGTGAGTTTGTGAGCATTGATTGTACGCAGTACAGGCATATCTCATTTTATTGCTCACCACTTTATTGTTTCACAGATAATTAACATTTTTTACAGATGGGAGGTTTGTGGCAACTTTGCGTTGAGAAGGTTATTGGCACCATTTTTCCAACAGCGTTTGCCCGCTTTGTGTCTCTGTGTCATATTCTGGTAATAAAGTGTTTCAAACTTTTCCACTGTTATATTTGTGATGGTGATCTGTGATCAGTGGTTACAACTCACTGACAGCTCAGATGATGTTTAGCATTTTTTAGCAACAAAGCTTTTTTAAAGTAAGGTATGTACTTTGTTTTTTTTTTAAGATTTTATTTGACAGAGAGATCACAGGTAGGCAGAGAGACAGACGGGGGGCGTGGGGGAAGCAGGCTCCCTGCTGAGCAGAGAGCCCGATGCGGGACTCGATCCCAGGACCCTGGGATCATGACCTGAGCTGAAGGCAGAGGCTTAACCTAGTGAGCCACCCAGGCGCCCAACATTGTTTTTTTAGACAGTGCTATTGCACACTTAATCGTCTCCACTACAACACAGCAATTGCACTACTGGGTATTTACCCAAAGGTAAAAATAAAGTGATCTGAAGGGTCACCTGCACCCCAGTGTTTATAGCAGCAATGTCCACAATAGCCAAACTGTGGAAAGAGACAAGATAGCCATTGACAGGTGAATGGGTAAAGAAGATGCGGTATATTCTATACAATGGAATATTACTCAGCTATCAGAAAGGATGAATACTTACCATTTACATTGATGTGGACTATGCAGAGTGCAATAAGTCAGAGAAAGACAATTACTGTATAGTTCACTCATGTGGAATAGAAGAAACCTGGCAGAGGACCCTATGGGAAGGGAGGGAAAACAGAATGGGAAGTCATAAGAGAGGGAGAAAAACCACCATAGGAAACAAACAGTTGCTGGAGGGAGATGGGCAGGGAGGATGGGGTAATTGGTTGGTGGAGGGTATGTGATGTGATGAGTACTGGGTGTTATACGAAACTGGTAAATTATTGAACACTACATCTGAAATTACTGATGTGCTGTAAGTTGGCTAATTGAATTTAAATTAAAAAAATCATCTCCAGGATAATGTAAACATAACTTACATGCACTGGGAAACCAAAAACTTCATTTGATGTTATCGTATTCACTTCATTGCAGTGGTCTGGAACCGACCTGTACTGTCTCCAAGGAATGCCTGTATTCCCTCACTGTCCTTTTAGTCAGTGGGATCAGAAAGTAAAAAGATTAAGTGAGGTAAATTCCAAAGAGAAAATGTTTGAGAATTGCCCAGAACAGATGAAATGAGTCCAGAAGTACAGGAATCCAATGCAAATCAATAATGAATTTAAGAAACAATTCAATCACATCACAAAAATAGAGAAAATGTTAGCCTACATTATGAATCCAGCAAAACTTTCAACAACAAAGGTGAAAAAGATATTTTCAAAAATAAGTTACTAAGTTTATCATTAGACTCACCTAAGAAACCATTCAAAATTCAAATAAAGGAGAATTACTCCAGAAGGAATTTCTGCAATATGGGGAATGCTGCACACAGATGTTGATTAAAATGTTGATTAAAATTTTTTTCTGAATAAAAATAAAAACTATGTTTAATATGGGAGAGTAAGAAAATAGGACTAAAACCCTAAAAGATAATGGCGTGTGAGTCAGATGTCTTACATAGAGTTAAAGCACTCCACTCATATTTTTTAGAGTAAATAATCTTCGATTTGCACACCCAACACTTATATTTACTAAATGGCAAATGGGTGCTAGTTTGTAAGGGTGGATCGGTGAATTAAAAATTCTGGACGTCATAGAGCTTACATTCTAGTTAGTGGGGGCAGACAGTAAACAAAACAGCATGCACATTAGAGGGTGGTAATTCTATGGGAAAAAAGAAAAGTCATGATGAGAAGGATGGAAAACACTAAGGCCTGGGATTCTAGTTCACCCGTAACTGGTCAGAGAAGACCTCAAGAGGAGGGAGACATTTAAACAAAAACTTAATGAGAATGTGAGCCATGTAGACATCCGGGGAAGAGCGTTGAGGGAGAGAAAACCATCTGGGCAAAGGCTCTTGGGTAGAAGCATGCATGGCATGTCCAAAGGACCTTCAAGAAATGTGATGAGACTGGGTAAAGGGAGCTGGGGGGTTGCTGGACAGACCTGGTAGCAGGGGAGGAGGCCAACGGTTTGGTATCTTGCACTTGGACTCAGGTGTGCAATCACTAGGTTTCGAGCAGAAAAGCATACAGTGTGACATTTTACCGATCCCTGGGGCTGGTATGTTGAGAATAAGGGGCAAGCATGGAATTTGCGTATGTGCAACAATCCATGTGTGAGGTATTGATTTTAAGAAGAAAAAAAGGCAATGTTTTTAGCAAACTGAGAGAAGAAAGGTGCTTTCTCAACCTGGTAAGATGTATCTAGTAAAAACCTACCACAAATATCATTTTAGTGGGGAAGTGTTAGAAAAACTCCCTTTGAATTCAGCAACTAGATTAACATACCCAGAATTCCTACTTTTATTAAATCATATGTGGGAGGTTCTAGCGCAGTGAAGTGAAAAAAAAAAAAGGTTGGAAACAATGAAAGGAATAGCCATTATCCACAGGTAATGAAACTTGATACAGAAAACAAATTAACCCGGTGAACTATTAGGCTCAGTGGGGTAAGGCCTCTGCCTTCGGATCAGGTCATGATCTCAGGGTGCTGGGATCGAGTCCCGAGTCGGGAACCTCTGCTCAGCAGGGGGCCTGCATCCTCCTCTCTCTCTGCCTGCCTCTCTGCCTACTTGTGATCTTTCTCTGTGTGTCAAATAAATAAATAAAATCTTTAAAAAAGTAAATAAAATTCAGATGCATCTCTGTTCACCAGGAATAAACAAAAATTAAATATTTTGAAAGGTACTAAATGGCAAAAACCTCAAGTTCCTAGCAATGAGGTAAGAATTTATGCAACACTGCTACGAAGAACTTCTTTTGTCTATCAGCGTTTACGTAGAAAATAGAAGCCCCAATTAGTTATTTTAACAGAGAAGTAAAATAGGGAAACAGTTTTTTGGGGAAAAGGAAAACTGAGATCACATAGGTTCAGTAACTGCAGGAAATCTACCTCCCAGGTCTGAAGTAAACCTCAAAGGAGGTGAGCATGAATAGAACCTTGAAGCATGGAGGAGGAGCCCTCCAGAGTTTGGAAGCTGGCCAGGAAGGAGACAGCACGGCTGAGCTGCCGAGCTGCCCTGGGAGCTCTGGGAAGAGGTCCACTGCGGTGCTGGGACTCGGATTTGAAGAAGGAGCACCTCCCGGCTGAGGGTGAGAAGCGGAAACTGGACTAACGCTGCCCGTGGCATGGTAGCAATTCCAATTCGCCTCAGTAACCAGAGTTATCTGGCCGGTTCAGTGACCCCCTTGATTACATGCTCTTTCAATGACGTAAGAAGTTCCCAGGTGGCCAGGTGGCAGTCTCAGCTACTGGTTCAAAGGAAGCTTTGCTGTGCTCCCTAGAGGAAGCATTCCTTCCTGGGGAGCCTAAAATCTGCAGAAGGAAAAGCAGAAATGTGGCAAATGGTTTATTAGTGTCGTCGTGAAGGAAGCCATGCCCATTTCCCCTCCTTGACTCCTGGGCCCTCGTGTTCTGAATATGGGAGAGCGGGTGCCACGAGGTGGTTGCTGATTCAAAGTGTTGAAGATTCTCTAAGATAGAACCCCCCAGGTGTGCACATGGAGAAGACCTTCCCCAGTGGGAGCTCTTGCAAACTGCCTGGGGTATAAATTGGAACAAGCTTTTTTTTGGAAAACAATTTGATACAACCTTGCAAAGCTGTGAATTTATATACCCCGACATCCAGCATTTCTAGTCCTAAAAATGACTTAGGAGGCAAGGAGCAGCATTTCTGCAGCAGCAGAAAATGGGGGTTGGTGGGAATAATCCAAAAGTCAATAGAAGAATCAACAAATGATGTGTTCGTTTCCTTTTTTTTTTTTTTTTTTTCCTGCTTGTGCTTCTGGAGATTTTCCTCTAAAGACTGGTGATCATCTGTGTGGGTGGGTCCCCCCCAGAAGATCACTGGGATGTGCGCAGGTGGGGCTTGTTGCGGGGTGGGAATCACTGAAGGAGGAAGCTGCTTTTTCCTAGGTGCTTCCAACTGTCTGGATCTGGAGGTGTTTTCTCTGGGTCTGAACAGTGTTAATGGTCAGTGTAATGGTGTGGTCTGGATACTTGTGCCATTTCTGGTTCAAGGAGAGGTTCTAGAGAGACTTCAAGTTCCTGTCCAGAGGTTATAAGCACAGCTACCAAGCTCTGGGAGCTGGGAAGGGAAGTGGAGTCAAGGTTTTATTAACCATTCCCTTCCGTCCCCTGCCTTACTCTGCCTGAGCCTTTCTGACTGTTTCTCCTTACATCTTAGCTGGATGAGGAAGTGGTGTGATGTGGGGAAGTCAGTGCTCTTTATAATGAACTCGACTTTCTGTTGGATTCCCCTTCGTCTGCTCTGAAAAGCCATCTGCCCTCCCAATAATCCGCCTTCCATCTTCGTGTGCTACGGTTTGGTTACAAACCTCTCTTTATTGGTGATTATCTCTGCTTCTCATTCTCCTTGTGGTTTTTAGTGCACGGTTGCCAAGAGAAGAAGGGCAGAATGTTCTTTAACTTTTCAAAATCAGAAATTCTCCCAACCTCATTATATTTTGTTTATTCCCTTAGGGGACAAGGAACTCCACCCACAGAGGAAGCCACTGTGGGGCTGGGTGTAGTGGATGGAGGGGCTGCCCAACAAAAGGGACATGTGGACGTGTCCCTGTCCCTCCACTTGGCTAGAATGGTCACCTCGCCCTTTCTCTCTCTGTTGGGTGTTCTTTCTTTGTGCTCAGTCATTGGCTGTGGGCTGCCCTGAGAAGACTGTGGCCCAGGGTGGAAAGCTGAGGGTGACCCTGAAGGAACCAACAGCTGGGGGCTAACAGATAGCCACCCTCTTTGCAGCCAGACAGCTTGAAGGGGGGCGCCTGGGTGGCTCAGTGGGTTAAAGCCTCTGCCTTCAGCTCAGGTCATGATCCCAGAGTCCTGGGATCGGGCCCCACGTGGGGCTCTCTGCTCAGCAGGGAGCCTGCTTCCTCCTCTCTCTCTGCCTGCCTCTCTGCCTACTTGTGACCTCTGTCTGTCAAATAAATAAATAAAATCTTTAAAAAAAAATGGTGAGAGCTCACTCAGCCTGGATCCCCCGTTACTTCAATGAAGAGAGCATCTGTTCTTTCCTCACCCATCCCCGTGGTCTGACCAAGGTGCCATGTGCAGTGAACCCACCACAGTGTAGTAAAAAGGGAGTATCCAGCACTCTCTGAACAGGCTAACCCTAAATTACTTCCTCTCAGGGCACCTGGGTGGCTCAGTCAGTTAAGCGTCTGACTGTCGATTACGTCTCAGGTCATGATCTCAGGGTTGTGAGATGGAGCCCTGCGTTGGGCTCTGCGCTCAGTGGGAAATCAGCTTGAGATTCTCTCCCTCTGCCCCTCCCCCTACTCTCTTTCTCTCTCTCAGAATAAATCTTTAAATTACTTCCTCTCTTTTCCAAACACATATTTGTTGTGAGGCCAAATAGTTTTCATATACTTCAGTCAAAATGACATCTCACGACAGACGGAATACAGAAGCATATGCGAATCCAGATGCCTTTTAGTAAGCCAGACGTTTACAGAGATCTGCAGGGACAGTCAACAGTGCTCTTTTTCTCACGGAAGGACTTCTTCTTTGAAAAAGAGAGTTACTTTTGGGCACCTGGGTGGCTCAGTTGGCTAAGCGACTGCCTGCAGCTCAGGTCATGATCCCAGAGTCCTGGGATCAAGTCCCACATCGGGCTCCCAGCTCCATGAGGAGTCTACTTCTCCCTCTGACCTTCTCCTCTCTCATGCGCTCTCTCACTCTCTCTCTCTCTCAAATGAATGAATAAAAATCTTTAAAAAAAATAGAGTTACTTTTCATTACATATGTTATCATTATACTTTTAACTGAATTAATAAATGCTCAACATTTTTTGCAGTTTTAATTTCTACTAAAGATCAACAGATATAATCCATTCACACAAAAGCCCTTTGGAGGCCTCAATAATTTTTAGTCTTATAAAGGAGCCCTGAGACTGAAATGTTTGAGAGCTGCTGACCTTGACTCTTCCAACTGTGACAGCAATCAGAGATATAGACATGTTTTAAAATCACTATCAGGCATAGCCTCTATAATTGTGTACATTTTTATATTATTTTTAGAAAGCTTTTAAAGTCACCGTTATTTTCCAATTAGGACACAATTTACTTTCACTACGACATTGGAAAATGCAGACAAAAATGAGGAAGACAATGTGAACCATAACTTCAGTTCCCCAAGATAAACACGGGAAACTTTTTGGTGTGTTTCTTTGCAGTACCTTTTCCCACTTATTCAACACAGAAACACAGACACGTAGACATAGGTAAACGCCTGGAACAAAGGGAACCTCCCTCTACACGAAGTCTGGTCTCTTGCTTTTTCCATTCCACATGACCTCGTTAGGATTTTTTCATCTATCAGATGTTCTCTGAAAAGGTATACTTTCATGCCAAAGTTTCTTCATGGATATATAGCATCATTAGTTAAGTAAATTGTCTTTTTTTTTTTTTTTAAGATTTTATTTATTTATTTGAGAGAGAACATGAACAGGGGGAGGGGCAGAGGGAGAAGCTGACTCGCCGCTGAGCTGGGACCTGGAGGCTGGGTGCTGCACTCGATCCCGGGACTCCGAGATCATGATCTGACCCGAAGGCAGACGCTCCACCCACTGAGCCACCTAAGCACCCCAATTAAGTAAATTGTCTTAAAAAATTGTGAGGATCAAAACTTAGGTGGTTCCTTAAGGCCAACTGAATAAAATGAAAGTTATACTTATTTAAAATAAAGTCCACGAACAACTAGCCCATTTTCTCAATCCAAAAAAAAAACCTCCCGATGAAAGCCTAGTGAATGTCAATTCCGAATAAATCCCAAGAGGCTCCTTCTTGGGCCCAAATTCAAGAGTGTGATTTTTCTCTCTGTGCGGGAGAACAAGGACAGAGCTTGGGAAAATGTGAATCTGCTCTAAAATGTGCTGTTGTTTTTGTACGTCTCATCCTTGAGAGAAGACAACGGACACTTTCCACTCTGTAAGCAGAAACTGGCTTCATCCCAAGTTGACTGTCCAGCAGAAATCTGTCTTTTAGACAGATGTCCACTGTCTTTTGAAGAACAACGTTGAAAATCCAGAATGCCAAAACACAGGTGCCCGATTAAACCTTTCTTTAAACGTGATTTCTCGGTGATGTTCTTGCTGGTGTTTGGAAAGTGACTGTCCACGCCCCTGGGCCAGCCTTAGGACTCAGGCAAAGCCCTTCCTGCCGCTGGGGTCCGAATGGCTGGGGTAGTTCGAGTCTTATCTGCAGGCTCTTCCCTTCCGCTGGGTGGCAGTGCTTCACTTTCTGATCATCCTTGCTCGGGGGATTCTCAGCTTGCCAGGCAGGACGGGGAGGACCGCACAGATCTCTTCTTCAGAAGAGTAAGCAGGAGTCGGTGGGGTGGTCGTCCCCCTTCTTCGCCCACCTCCCCAGTCCTGTTAACTATTGTTCTCTTGCAGAATTACCCTGAGAACGTCAGATCTTACTGCCCTAGGTTGGTATGAATATATTTCCAAGGGAAATTGTCTCGTGCTGGGGGGTGTCTGTGTAAGGTGACACAGGAATATTGTCACAAGATCACTTGACTGTATTTGGGTGGCAGTGGCTGAGATGGGTGCCCACCACCCCTTCTTCCTGACCTTGTTCTAAGAGTCACCTTTCCCTCAACAGGGGCCACGCAGGAGCATCTGGCCCAGCCTGGCTTCACGGAGGGGCACAGAAGGGTGGGTTCACAGCAGAGGGATGTTACGGAGTCTGAAAAGCTGACACTTGATCAATGTTTGCATTGAATGAAATGTTGTGTGTGCGTTGGGTTTCCATGTTGTGTAAAAACTACCACACACTTAATGGCTTAGAACCACCTCTGCGGCTCTGAGGTCGCACACGGTGTAACTGGGTTCTCTTCTCAGAGTCCCCTGAGGCTCAAATCAAGGTGTCTGGAAGGCTGCTTCTCATCCAGAGCTCATCCAAATCCACAATTTGGATCGTGGCCAAATTCAGAATTCAGAGCCTTGCAGGGCTGGTTTCCTTGTTGACCATCTTGCCCGGAGCTCTTTTCATTCCTAAAGGCTGCCTGTGCTACCGGACACCTGTCCCCCTCTATCTCCAAAGCCATGGAGAATCTTCCTTGTGTTGAATCGTCACACTGTGACCCTCCCTGACTTCTCTGTAGTTGATCTCTAAATCGTCTGTAACGGTTCAGGTGCTTAGGTCAGGCCCACCTGCACCCAATCCTTGTTTTACCTTAATTACATCTACAAAACCCCTTCACAGCAGCACCTAAATAGTGTTTGATCAAAGAACTAAGAGAATATCTGTGACACCGGGGCGTGGGGGGGAATCTCGGGGGGCAGGAATTCTGTCACTGCCCCAGATAACAGTTCACATGCCGGAAATAAGACATGCAAGCTTCTTGATCTGATGGTGTCTCCATTCGTGACCAGGACGTTGGGCTGGGGACACAAGATAAAAGAAGAAAGGAAGCAACAGGATACCTTCAGGGGGTGCTAAGTGCTCATGAAGAAAGTAAACGGGGAGGTGTTGGAATGGCAGGTGGCTGAAAGCCCTGGACATGGGCTCTTTAGCCAAGGCCTCTCTGGAAAGGGGACGTGGAGCTGAGCGCCAGAGGGATGAGTTGAACCAACGATGGCAAGAGCTGGAGGAAAAGCCTTCCAGGTGTACGGGAGGGTAAGGGCAAAGGTGAAATTTTGAGGACTAGAAAGGGAGACCAAGGTGGCATTTCCTCGGTGGCTCCGTGCAGGTGGGCGGTGCTGTCTCCTCAGGACGACCCAGGTGAGTGTCCCTCAGCACCTGGTCTGCACGCAATAGGGGGCTGGCTCTCTATGTTAGGCTGGTTGGTTTCATGGAGGAAGGAGCAGAGGGTTTCACAAAGATCTTTAAGTCCAGTGAGATTCCCGGTTCCACTGGACCGGGGAGCTGACGCTGGGCGGGGTTGGGTGGGGGGAAGGCCATGACTGTGTGTTTGCTCTGAATCAGTAAATGGCGCATGTTATGCTCACTGCTTGGACAGTTCAGAGTACTTCCCGCTGCCTCCCCACCCCGCCCCTGGCCCACCAAAGAGAGCCTTGAAGGAGTTTAAAAGGATTTGAGCAAGTTATGACCGACGAATGAAAAGACTGGAGAAAAGAGACTTTAATCTGCACCCCATGCCCCTGTACCCCAGGTCCACAGCACCCACAAGCTTTCCCAGTGACACACAGTGGCCCGGAGCCCAGCATCAAGCACTGAGGGCTGCCCTTCCATTTGTACTTGAACTTGTCTATTTGTGTGATGTGGAGTAGTAGCGATATCTCTATTTGATGTCTTGATTTGAGGTACAAATTAAAGGTGTGTCTTGGGGAGTTATGTCAAAATGAGATGGATTTTTATGCAAATAGTTTATATGAGAGCTGACCCCTGAAATCACATTGGGAGGGGGAGGGAAGGGAGAAGAGCCATTAAGGGTCTATAAAGGCTGCAGACGTTCAGGGCTCCACTCTGTAGGGGACCCTCTGGGAAACTTGGGGAGGCCCATCTGAGCAATGTGCCTTGTGGGTCAGAGACTCTGGGGATTGCTTCTCTGACCCCATCCCTCATTGATTGAGGGCAGCTCCTGTGGGCGTTAACTCCCTGGCACCCTTGACCTTGCCAACCTGGGGGCTGAGCATACTTCTCGGGTCAGTGTGACACTTTGAGACCGAGAAACGTCTGTATCTGGTGAAGGAAGGTGGCCATGTACACAGGAGCTGAAGCTACGGGCAGCCTTTGGGTTGGGCTGAGGGGATATTGGTGGGACTCAGGACACTGGGTATGCTACTGGGGAAAGCAAGCTGTGTTTTCACTTTGTCCTTGCGTGGAGCCCCGTTGGTGGAGAGCCACATGGGGGCAGGCGTATACTAGGCTAAGGCTGCAAGCTGGTTCTCTTCTTGGCAACTGTACGGGGCTGTCAGACTCCCATGCTCTCTCTGTGATACCAATCCATCCATTCCCTTACAGTGTGGCCAGCGACAAACTTCACCATGTGAACTTTGACTTCCCTGTCTGTAGAGTGGGGATATACCTCTTCCTCACTGTGATGCATTAAAGATTTAAAGAGATGGTGTGAATATTGGCATATTATAAGGACTTACAGAAGATAGTAAAGTTTCTGGATCTATGGAATGGCTCAGACCCGTGGGTGTCCCACTGTTCATCTGACTTGAAGCTGGTCAGCTCCGTAAGGTCTGCAGACTGTGGGGGTCAGTCACGGTTCTGACTTCGTGCTGGAGCGTTTCCTTCCAACTTGTGACAGTTCTCTAGGCTGGCCATCACGCATCCCTGACTTTCACACTGTGGACAACAGTCACGGAGGGGGGCACAGTCACCACAGGCAACCGCGGAGTGACTGTTCTTAGAGCCACACTTTCTAAAAACAAGGCCGGATATCGCTTTCGAGAATACTGGCTTGGCTAAGTGACCCTGGACAGGCTGTGTGATCATTCTGAACCCCACTTTCCTTATCAGGAAAATAGGGATGGATAAGACTTACCCTGCAGATGCAGGCAAGTGTTAAATGATGTGGAGTGAGAGCTCCGGAACATCATCACCATCGGTGAGTCCTGACAAATATGCTCGGCTCAGCATCCTGTTAATGTGACCCCAGCCATGGCAGAGTCACTTACCAGAGTGTTCCCTTTTGTGAACAAAAGAGATCGATGAAGTTTCAGTCTTTCTGACCTCGCAGCCCTGCAGGGGTCTGAACTGCTCACAGCCCCATCAGAGGCCCCGGCTGGTTGCCAGCACCCAGCCAGCAACTCCGGTTGGAATATAAGTGGGATAACCAGTGGGACTCTCAGAAGAGTCTTGGGTCTGCGTAACCTGAAATCTGGGCAGAGGGTTCCATTCCCTCAGATGCTGCCCTTTCAATTAACCTGTGCTGAACGACATCATGCAGTCCATCTCAACGGTCTCAAACAGTTAGGTCGTTTCTCTTGGGATCAAAATAAAACCTGTTTCTCATGAGAGGTTACAGAGTATATAGACTAGAAGGATCCAGGCTGGTCACTCAGCCATACTGTCCACCCTTACGTCACTGTTCCTACAGAGCTGTTTATGGAACTGCCTCTCAGCCCTTCCCTCTCACTGACGTCATCCTGAAATTGGAGGACTCAGACCTGTGGGGGTGTGTGTGTGCATGTGCGTGCATATGCGCATGTATGCGTGGGCACGTGCACTTACAGATATGGGAAAGGAGCATTTCCAACACTCCAGGAAACCCTCTTGTGCTCTTTCTCACTCATGTCCCCTCCAGGTGTCACTGCTGTGCTGACCTCTAGCACCTTGCTTTTGAATTTCATGTACATGGGATCATATGGTTTGCACTGTTTGTTGTCTGGGCTTCCTTTGCTCATTGATGTGAATGTTCAACTGATTTATATATATTGTTGCTTGGCTCAGGAAGCAAGTGTGTGGCTTTATTTGCTAGTGGTTAGTAATGAGTGGTGCCACTCTCACTTCTGTTCTTGATGCCCATGCCCACGGATCTTCACTAAGTCAAAAACAGCCCCATATGTTGGGTGCTGATTCAGACCATGTACAGCCCCCCAAAGAGCCTTGCCCCAGCTCTGTAGGGGTTGCCAGCCAGCTAACACTGTGACTTCGTCTTCCACTGTTGTGTGAGGTCAGCTGCTTCAGGATAATGGTAATACCAGTGAATTCCGTGATCATGACCCCACTGCCTACTCCCATTTGTCGTGTTAGTGAGGGCAGTGCTAGCTGCTGTAAAAGAACAGACCCACCCTGGAGCCTCAGTGGCAAACACACCAGATGCCTCTTTCTTGCTGGCTTACAGCTCAGTCACCAGTGGAGTGGGGGTCCCAGACTTATGGGCACAGTGCCATCTTTAACACCTGCTAGCAAATGAGGGGAGAGGAAAGAAAGCAGAGGAACAAGAGTGAATCTTGCAAGCATAGGAGCTGGCGTAGATCACTTCTCTTCATATATTTGGGCCATAACTCAGGTATATGCTTACAACCAACTGCAAGGGAGTATGGGAATCACAACCAACTGTGTGCACATCCAGAGAATGGGGGAGGTGGGCTGAGAAATAGCAGCCCTGCCTCTGCCACAGAAGGTTTCCACGATAGACCTTCACAGTTCAGGCGGTAGAATGTTGGCTCTGGAAGGGATCATAGAGGTCATGTAGCTCACTGGTTTTCTACCAGGATTGTGCCATCCTCTTAGGGACCACATGACCAGAAATGTGTGGTGTTGTTTTGATTATGACAATCAGCGACAACCACTTACTAGTGGCGGTGGCTAGGGGCTGGGAATGGTAGACTTCCTGCAATGTGCAGTGTAGTCCCAGGCAGGGAATCACGACCTCCACCTATTCACTTTATAGGGGAGGTAAAGCCTAAGGTGGGAAGATGCCTGTCTGTGGTCACAGTGTGTCCTGGGACAACAACTCAAGTGCCCCACTCTGGGTCCAATGTCTGCACTCCTCCAACACAAGACACGGTGGTTAACAGTGCAGGTTTGGGAGCCAGACAACCTGAGTTTAGATCCTGACTCCAGTATGTTCTATCTGTGTGATGCTGGGCGGATGACTTACTAATTTCATTTTCTTCATCTGTAAAATGGGGATAACCTTAGTATTTGTCTCATAGACTAGGTTTTTGAGAATAAGAGTGAGTTAATTGTTGACTGAGCAAAGAGCTCAGAACAGTGCCTAGGCCATGGGGACTGCTCCTTAAATGTTGGGTGTCAATATTTCCCACAATATTTGTATGTAGCTGTTTTCATGAAAAAGAATGCTATTTCCCCTCTTTTAATGAGTTTTAATGAGGTATAATGTATTTGTAGAAAAGTTGACATAGCATAAGGATGCAAATTAACGAATTTCCACCAACTAGATTGACCCTTATAATCAGCATCCAGATCAGTATCAGAAGCATTGCCGGTACCCGCAAAGCTCCCTTTTTCTCCCTACCAGTCACATTGCCCACAAAGGATAAATCATTATTCTAAATTCTAACAGTGTGGATTCTTTCATGCCAACCTTTGACTCTATATGCATGGAAACACATAGCATGCACTTTGTGTGTGTCTGACTTGTTTCACTCGACATTATATTTGTGAGTTCTGTACCTCTCAACTCCTCCCCTCTCCCTCTCTCCTTGTTTATTGGGAGGGACTAAAGTGCGGGTACAGGGGGAAAATAGATGGGTGGTGACTTAACAAGAATTTTTAAAAGGAAAACATGCTATTTAGACCAAGTAAGAAGGGGGCGCCTGGGTGGCTCAGTGCATTAATCCTCTGCCTTTGGCTCAGGTCATGATCCCAGGGTCCTGGGATCGAGCCCCACATCGGGCTCTCTACTTGGCAGGGATCCTGCTTTCCCCTCTCTCTCTGCCTGCCTCTCTGCCTACTTGTGATCTTTCTCTCTCATAAATAAACAAATAAATAAATAAATAGATTAAGTAAGAGGATTTGGTGAGCTTTTCTGTCTTATTTAAAATCCTGACATTTAAGAATTCCAAGTGTGGTAAGAAGTTTTGAATTAGTGATTTCAGGTCTATGGAAGGAATAAAAAAATGAGAGTAATGAAAATTAAAAAACAAAAAGCAAACAACCAAAAAACAATAAAAAAGCCCAAACCATACTTAGCATCTTTTCTAGGCTGTTGCTAGACAAGATGCTCATTCAATAGAACTATTTCATCTCCTTCTACAACTTTTCCCTGATAATTCTATTTGTCATAACCAATGGTTCATTTCTTTATATAATGAAAACACACTCTAAGTACAGCAATTTTTCCACTCCCAGAAAAATGATCTCTGCTGCCTGTACCCTTTGTGAGGTGGCCCTAAATGACCCCTCTGTTTCTTTCCCCTAGCATACCTCCCTGCAGGCCTGTTGGTATATTCGTGTGAATAATAAATAAAAGTCTGTTGACTTGAATTGATACTCATCTTTATTTTCCAGTAGGAGTCATTGTCTGCTTAATTTCAGGATGTAGATGTAATAATTTCTCTCTCTTTCACTGTAGCTGCAAAACCAATTCTGAGCTAATGATTCAACAAGGCAGGAAGTCACCAAAGAGTTGCCAGACATTTCAAGAGAGGTGCAATATAAAGTAAAGCATATACTCCACAGAGAGATTCATAAATAACTCAACAATTCAGCCAGGGAGGAGGAGTTGTGAGTTATAACCTGCAGCTACAATGGCATCCAGTTTGTGGCTGAATCTGGGATTGCTGCCAGGTGAGATGGAATGGTTGTCCAAGGTGATTAAGATAGAGTAGAGGGCAGGAATATTTTTCTTAAAGAAATAGTGAAGGAAGTTGCTGTTGGATAAGGAAGTCAAGTGGATAAGGCCTGATGGTAGAAAAAGCAAAGGATTGGACTAGTTTCTTTTCATCGTTGCAAGAACTGACTTTTTACCTTCACATGTCGTTGTAGAGTTGGACGTTTTGAGAATTCTTAATAATTGCCCATATATGATCTCCCTGTTTCCTTGTACACACCCGTGGCTTCAACCATTCTTGCACAGGTGACTCCCAGATCTGTATCTTGAGCACATCCCATCTCCAGTGTCTGAATCTGTAGATCCAAATGCTGGCTGGGCATCTCCATCTGATGTCTTGCCATATTACCTACAGAGATGATGCCAGAGACATCATCTCTGTAGGTAATATGCCCAGAGGTAAGACCAGCATTTCTACCCCTTTCCTGTCAAATCCATTTCATACTGTCTTATGTGACTTTATAAATGGCACTACCCACTTGCTCAAGCTCAAGCTATGAATCTGGAGGTCAATTTAAATCAAAGGAAGTCAACTCTCCTCTCTATTTCTTCTCACACCTTCCATTATTGCCAAATCTTGCCCATTCTACCTTCCAAATACTGCTTAAGTTCAACCGGTCATTCTTTCAATTCTTATCACCTCTAGGGAATTTGATTCCTTTCTATTTCTTAACCAAATTATTCCAGTAGTCTTCCAAGTAGTCATCTCGTCTCCAGTTTGACCAGATGGGTCTTGTCAATCTACCTTGTACACTGATGCTATAAGGATCAATGTCAAATCATATCTGAGTCTAATAATGTATACAAAAAACTATACACAACAACCAAATGGCATTTGTTCCAGGTATGGAAAATTGGCTCACGAATCAAACATTAGTCAAAGTAATCTACCATATCAGCAGGCTAAAGGAAGAAAAATCATGTGATCATATCAAATTGATGCAGAGGATGAATTTGATAAAATTCAACACCCATTCATGATTTAAACTTAGAATTGAGGGTGACATCGTTAACTTGATACAGAACTTCTTCAAAAGCCTGACATCTAACATCATACTTGATGGTGAGGGACTGGATTCTTCCCTCTAAGATTGGCAGCGATGGAAGGAATGTCCTCTCTCCCCATTCTTATTCAACATCCTAGTGGAACTCATAGCCAGTGGAATACAAAAAAAAGAAATAAATGTATACAGTTTGGGAAACTTTACTTCATGTAACATGCAAAACTTCTAGAATATGCAAAAATACAGAAGATATAGAAGAAAGTCTATGTGACTTTGGCTTTGGCGATGAGCTTTTAGATACAACAACGAAAGTATGATTTGTGAAAGAAAGATTGATAGGTTGAAACTGATTAAAATAAAAAAAAAACTTCTGTCCTGAAAAAGATACTGTTAAGAGAATAAAAATACAACACCACAGACTGGGAAAACATTTGCAAAACACATACCTGATAAAAGCCTTGCATCCAAATAATACAAAGAACTTTTACAACTCAAGAATAAGAAAATAAACAGCCCAATTTAAAAACTGGACAAAAAATCTGCACAGAATCTCACCAAAGAAGATACATGGATGGCAGGTAAGTCTAAGAAAAGATGCTCAAAATAATTTTTCATCAGTGAAATACAAGGCAAAACAAAAATGAGATTCCAGTAGATATCTATTAGAATGGCTAAAATCTGAAAATGGATAAAACCAATTGCTGACAAAGATGTGGAGCAACAGGAATTCTCATTCATTACTGGTGGGAATGCAAGATGGCGCAGTCATTTTGGAAGACAGTTTGTCAATTTCTCAGAAAACTAAATATCATCTTTATAAGTTATCTAGCTATCATGCTTCCAGGCATTTTCTCAATGGATCTGAAAACTGATGTGCACACAAAAACCAGCACCTAAATGTTTATCACAGTTTTACCAAATTATCAAAAGCTTTAAGCATTCCATGTGTCCTTAAATAGGTAAATGGTTAATTAAGGTGTACTACATCCAAGTAATGGCATTTTATTCAACAATAAAAAAATGAGCTATTGAGCCATGCAAAGACATGGATACATCTCAAATGCATTTTTATAAGTAAAATAGTAATAATAACACATACTGCATTATTCCATTGATGTGGCAGTCTAGAAAAAGCAAAACCATAGAGGTGATAAACTATTCAGGGTTACCAAGGGGTTAGGTGGAGTAGCATTAACTAGATGAGACACAGGAATTGTTTTAGGGTGGTGAAACTGTTCTGTACAGTACTTCAGTGCTGCATACATGATACTACAAATTTGTCAAAACCCATAAAACTTCATGAACCTTAATATATTTAAGTATTAAAAAATTATGTGAGAAGTTAGAGGATCCCAGGATGGAATGCAGAACATGATAAAATAATCTAACTGCATTAAAATGTATAGAACCACCTTACTGAAGGGGTGGGGATAAATGTAGTGGCCTAAGTGACTTAGGAAATGAGTAGAGTCTGTAAGACTAAAGGCAAAAGCAGCTACATACACAGTGTACTTTAGCTGTTAATGTTGTTTCTGACAGGGTATGCATTAGTGATTCTAAAACCAGTATACGTGCATTTGAGAATTTAGCAATTAAGGAAATGGATGGTTGGTGGTGGGAGCCACTTTTTTTTCACTTTTGGAGTAAACCTTGGTCGTTGAAACCTCTCCCACTTGGTTCTTTTTTCCTATTGACATACCCTTCAATATTGTGGGCTTTTTTTTTTTTTTTTTTTCCTGGAGCTTTTCCTAAACTGTTTGGCACCTACAAAGTGTTCCAGACTCATCTTGTACACTTTATGCACCAGTCCTAGAATCTGCCATCTCCTCAAAGAACCCTGGTTCCTCTCATTGGAGGAGATGTGCTTGTCCTTACCAGGGTGTTATTGTTTGTAACAGGTCCTTTCTGCCAACAGAATATATTTATGTATACTAATCCATGCATATACACATATTTTAAAATATTTCTGTACGGATCCATCAGTAGCTACATTAAGCTAAACATGAGTTCATTCTGATGTTTCTAGCTCTAATCCATTACCACATGAGAAACTCATAACCAAGAGGAGTCTAAGGAGACATGACAACTAAATGACATATGGTATCCTGTATGGGATCTTGGAACAGAAGAAAGACACTTTGAACAACCAAAGGAGATCTGAATAAAGTATGGACTTCAGTTGAAAATAATTATCAATATCAGTTCATTGACTGTGACAAGTGTAACATACTTTATTAAGATATTAGGAAGAGATTTTGAATACAGGAATCATAGGAACTCTCTGTACCATCTTTGCAGGTTTTTAGTAAGTCTAAACTATTCTGCAATATAAAAGTTTAAAAATTAAAAAAAATAACATTCCATTTCACAAAGCAATTGTGATAGGGTCATTCCCCCTGCTTGGGATCCTTCAATGGCTCCCCATATCTACTTGGGAGGATGAACTCCTTACATGGCGTACAAGGTGCCTCCTAATGAGAACTCTGTGTACATTGTAACTCTTGTCTCTCCGTAGTCCCCATGTTAATTCTGTGCACCAACCACATCAACCTACACGGGGCTCCCCATACACGCTGTGCTTGTTCACACTCGCATGTTGTTGGACACCATGTTCTCTATGCACTGAACTCATTTCCCTCATTGTCACTATATCATGTGAAGAGCTCCTAATGCCTAGCTTTCATGCTGTTTTCATGAAGAAATGACTTTAGAGCTTTGTGTGAACCTGGAAAAATTCACATCTCTCCCCTTTCTCCTCACCACCCCTTACAACCTCAGAATGGTTATCTGTCTTAAGGATGGTCAAGATCCACTGTGTCCTTCTCCCTGGTCCTATTGGCCTCTTCTGGTAGATTCAGATACCCATATCCTTCCTCCTCATTGGCCCTTTCATGTCCTTTGGCTCTATACAGCCTCTAATTTGACACTCCTTCCTCCCAAATCCTAAAATCCATCCACCATCCTCTTAGAACTCATCACAATCCCCTCCATCTTCAACTCTCTTCTCTCAGGTTTCATGCCTGATGGAAACCTGTTTCACATTCAAGTAACTATTTCTTTAACTGCCCCATTAGTGACAGCTTTTTCCTACCTGTAATATCTTCCGTTGCACTGGGCTATGAGATGGGATATTCTCCTCTCTTCTCACTAATGTTCTATACCACTATTTCTCTCTCCTTCCTAAAATCTTCCTGCTTGAACCTTATGTCTTCAGATTTAAAGTACCCACTAGCACTCTTTGTTGGAATAATCTACAGGCCACTTCCCATCCTCTTCATTACTTGAAGATGTAGACCCTGGCTCACCACTATTCTCTCCAACCCTGCTTCTCCTAATGCCTAGTGATTTCAATGTGTGCAAGGATGGCTCTGCAGAATCCTGAGCTCTCAGCCTCTCACCCTAGTCTTATCCAGTGACCTTGTCCTCTGCTCTGCCTCAGCTTCCCTGAACTCATCTGTACTTGCATTCCCTCTGTGTCTCATTCTATTCAGATCATAATCTCTGATCTTCATATTTCTATCCTCAAATTCCCTGAATCCAACAATTATTCAAGCCACTGGGACCTTATCCTGATCATCTTTTCAGGACTCCTCTTGTCCCTCATATCATCACTTTCCTTTCTATCAGTTTCAGTTCTGTGGAGACCATCTTATAATTGCTACCTTGTACATAACCTTGGTTCTTCTGCACTTATTTCCTTTTATTGCATTCACCTTGCCAAGTTCCAGCCATGGTTGCTGACAACTTTCCATCTTTCTTGCATACCATATCTAATCTATGAACAAACCCTGCAGGCTCTTCCTTCCAAATCTATCCAGAAGCTAATCATGTTCCCCACCTCAGTCACTGTATGAAGGCAGGGACATTGTTGTTGTTGTTGTTGTTTTTCCACCAATATAGCCTTCAAATCTAGAAGAGTCCTTGTTAATATTTGTCTGGACAAAAGCTCTGGGTATCCTTCAAGGCTTAGATTACATGTCACTTTCTAAGGAAAGCCTTAGCAGACTCTATGTCTCATAGGCTCTCAAGATGAGCTGGCCATTCCCTCCTCTGTTCTCCCTAGTGCTCTGTACTTAGAGTTTTATAATTGATTGTGGGTCTCTCTGTCCCAGCCCTCATCCCACACTAGTCTGAAAGACTCAGACACAGACCAGGTCTTCTCTTCCTCAGAGGTCTGGTGCCAACCACAACTCTTGGCACACAAAAATGGTTAATCATAGGCTGGCTCAGTTGGTGGAGCGTGCGACTCTTAAACTCGGGACTGTGAGTTTGAGCCCCACGTTGGGTGTGGAGATTACTTAAAAATAAAAAAGTATTTTGAAAATTTACTGATAGGACAAAATTATATAACTTATGTGAAAGCACTTGATAAACATCCACCTGAGTCATTCTTTTATTTTTTAATCACTTATTTTAAAAAATTT
This sequence comes from Lontra canadensis, assembly GCF_010015895.1. Taxonomy (NCBI): domain Eukaryota; kingdom Metazoa; phylum Chordata; class Mammalia; order Carnivora; family Mustelidae; genus Lontra; species Lontra canadensis. Next base: position 144,990 of record NW_022631321.1, read on the forward strand.
TTTATTGGAGTTGTCTGGAACTGCTGTCCTTCTTTTTATTCACCATCATGGTTTTAGCCAACCCTTGTCTATTTAGCATATTTTTCCACATCTCATTTCCTCTGCTCCCAAAATAGCAGTACAATTTTCTCTGATGGATGCCGTTTCTCTGCACAAAATAGCAGAGGTTCTGGGATTACACACCTGAGTTCTCTGGGCTCAGGTGGGGTTCAAAAGGATATCGGGAGCTCAGCTGCCAGTGGATGAATGTGCTTGGCATCAAATGAAGTATGGGGAAATGACAAACCATTTCAGAATGGCAGGCATGATGAGAGCCATTGCCACTCTGCTGCTCTAATAGGCAGTTTCTGGACCTGTTCTGTGAGTAGTCTTTCTGGCAACCTCAACTTGTTTGAATTTATATCTCTCAGGACTTGAATTAGCATTTTCCTCAGATTTCTCCAGTGACAGGAGACTCCATCATATATTATGCAAATAATCCTCTAGAAATACACATGTGAAGTCAGCTTCCTTTAATTTTGTTTTCTTTACCTGCCCCTGCACAGAAAATGAAATTATCTCCAGTGAGACTGAGTCTTTCCTAACAAAGCTTTACCATGATGAAACAGGATTACCAGGTGTAGTAGAAGTTGACAAGTTATTTTGGTTCTTTGCTTAAGCAGATTTATCTAGGCAAAAACAATTTTTGCCTCTTTTTTAGGTTGTATCTTATATTCTAGTTGGGGGAGAGTATAATAAAGGAAGAGAGAAAGTGAGAGAGAGAGAGAGAGAGATCTACAGAAATATTTTTGTATCATGAAGAATCTAATGCTCTAGTTGTTTTAACATATTTTATTGTTATTATTTTTAGTAAAATGGAGGGAGTCTTTTAAGAAATCAGGTTTAAAATCATTGAGCCATCTTGTGTCACTCTCCCAGGGAGAGCATGGAGAGCAAGTCTTCAAGAGAGCTGAAAACACCTGGGGGTGTGGGGGCACAGCTACAGGGAATGTTTCAACACAGCAAAGAGGAGAGGCAGGAAGAGCACTGAGAATTACTGCAGGGAACTTGGGGAAAACACTGGAAGCATTTTGCCCCCAAATGTGATTTTTAACCCTTTAACTGCCTTGCAGAAGCTGGAATTCATTGAGTCAAAGTCCTAAGGAGAGCCTGCATCTGTCCTTGATGGGAGCAAGTTAAATGGAGGGCAATGATGGAGATCTGGATATCATCCTGATAACCCAAAGCTCGACCCAGCACCTCCACAGGACCCCAGAGAGCTACTGTCCCTCTGAGTTGCCTGTTCCAGGCCCTGCCAAGCACCAGCTCTGTGACCTTGTGTAAGTTTCACCATTCATCAGGCTTATCCCTAGGATAGATGAGTTAATGTTTGTGAAAAATTTGGAATAGTGCTTGGCACATGGCAGGAACTATGTGTACATCAAATAAAATGCTTGGTTTTTTTTTTTTTTGCCTTGTCCAAGAACCGTTTTTTCTATTCCTTTTCTATAAACTTTTCCATTTCACTCTATTTATCTTAGAAAGAAGCTTTATGTCATTCTTGAAAATGAAGAACCATATTATAAAAAGAAGCTACCTAAAAATAAAAACAAAACAATGTTATTAAATTCTAGCTGTATTCTGTGCTCTGAGTCAGGCTCTGAGCCTGACACCACATTTTCTTTGTTAGAAGATGAGATTAGCTAATGCTTGGGCATTAAAGATACAGTAGCACCAAAACGAAACTTTCCCTTTGGTGCCATCACAAGGATCAAGGGAGACAGAGTTATGATAATTGTATTAAAGGTTTTAATAATATTTAATCTCACCCAAAATAATCTCAGAATCATCAGTATCTTGTGGGTATGTGTCCCTTACTATGGGAAACATTCAAACACACACACACCTCTGGTTGCTCAGAAAGAGGAGATGGAATGTCGAGCACACAGCTGTGTGCTCTGTTCTCTGTTCCCGTGCACTGGTTTGTTTAAAGACTTATTTCCTTTAGAGACAGAGAGTGTGTGATTGAGGGGGGTGAGGTGTGGGACGGGGGAGAGGCAGAGGGAGGGAAAGGGAGAGGGAATCTCAAGCAGACTCCATGCTGAGCACCAAGCCCTCATGGCCCATCTCATCCCTTTTGAGATGGTGACCTGATGTAAAACAAAGAGTTGGATGCCTAGAGGACAGAGCCACCTCAGGCGCCCCTTCACTGGTTTGTTTAAAAGCAGGAGATGGTTCTGAAATCGGATGATCCTGAAATGGGAACCCTAGATTCCCTGCTGAGAAATCCGATGGTTAATTATGCTACAGTTCCAGTGGCTTTACCTAACACACATAAGAGGCCAGGGAATTGGGGATAAAAGGCAGGGATGCAGAATTAGCCTGAAGCACTTAGGGCCAAAACTGGGAACATGCTCTCTGTAATTTTTTTTTTTTTTTTGGAGTTCAAACATGGAATTTTTATTTATTTTTTAAATTTAATTTAATTTTTTCAGTGTTCCAAGATTCATGTTCTCTACTTTGATGTTACAAATCAACTAGTTTGATTTTCTTTAAAAAATTCTGAGTATAAATTTACATAATGTCGTCTGTGTGAAGAAAAAGTTCCTATTTCCAAAGGGGTAACTGAGAGAAGTTTCTCTCTAAAGAATGGGTCTTTCATCCAGAGAACACAGACTTGCCAGGGATGCCTAAAAGGAAAGCGAGTGTTTGAGACATCTTCCAGCCACCCCCACGGCCATGGCCATGAGAGGCAGAGTAAAGGGCCATAGCTCTCAACATCCCAGACCCAGTGTGATCCTCCTTGATGGTGGGCTCACCATTTGCATCGTAGAAGTGTCATCGGGGTCCCCTTCTCTTCGGGGCCTGTTGACCCTATTGATGGATCTTTTCTGCATCCATCATGGGTCACCAACCCGCCATGACCTTCACATCTGTGCTAAAAGCCAATCATGTTTCACATCTTTTCAATCCCTGCCTTTGTATTCAAACAACTACATTATAACCAAATTGCATCATCCTTCTTTTTTTTTTTTAAGATTTTATTTATTTATTTGACAGACAGAGATCATAAGCAGGCAGAGAAGCAGGCAGAGAGAGAGGAGGAAGCAGGCTCCCTGCTGAGCAGAGAGCCCGATGTGGGGCTCAATCCCAGGACCCTGAGATCATGACCTGAGCTGAAGGCAGAGGCTTTCACCCACTGATCCACCCAGGCGCCCCACATCATCCTTCTTTTAATTTAAGGCCTATAGATTTCAACTCATTTAGGCACTCCTTTGAGGATCACAGGAAGAAATTCTTCTAGGAATGTGATATTTACTTAAAGCGCATTGGGTTCCTAATGGGATTGTCTTACAACCCTGCCTAGTATAACCACACTTCTTTTTTATTTTTTCCCCCAAAGCCTTTAATGACCAAGAGTGGTGTTTTTTAAGACTTTATTTTTGAGAACAGTTTTAGGTTTATAGCAAAATTGAGCAAAAGGTACAGAGACTTCCTGTATGCCTCCAGCCCCCACACATGCACAGCCTCCCTCCCCATTATCAACATCCCCCACTCTAGTGGTACATTTGTTACAACTGATGAACACATCATTATCACGCAGAGTCTGCAGCTTACACTAGGGTTCACGTTTGGTGCTGTATGTTCAGTGGGTTTGGACAAATGACTGATGACATGAATCTCACATTATAGTATCATACAGGGGAGTTCGCTGCCCTGAAAATCCTCTGGGCTCTGCCAAGACTGTTTTGAAATAGATTCTAGTCGATTTGTTTATTCCAGTTTAAAATAAAGGAATGAGGCAAGAGAGCTCACTGGCATGAGACCACTCAGCTGTCCGTCTCCCCGATGTGTGCCTCGGAAGCCCTGGAGAGGACAAATGGGTGTGGTGAGTGAAGAACAGGGACAGGGTGGGGAGTGGTTGCATGTAGGCTTCCAGGGCTGGGCGCACAGGTTCTGATCTCTCAAGTGCAGTGTCCGTGTCCGGTTGGTTCATCCGTTCATGCCATCACTCCACAAATATTTATGGAGCTCTGACTACATGCTGAGGGAACACAGTCATTAAACAAGAGAAACAAAGGGTCTTCCCAGAGCTTATGACTTTGGGGTGATGAGGGGACCAAAGCATAAATACATAAATAAGAAAGTTTCTGATGGTGCCAGGTGTTACAAATATGGCAAAAATGACAGGGCAGGAGAAGAGGGCTCTGGTAGATAAGGGGGTCAAAGAAGGCCTCTCCAAAAAGACATTCAAGCTGGGATAGGAACAAACAGGGGCAAGCTGGGCTGAGAAGCCAGGGAAAGTGCTTTCCTTTTTTTTAATTTTTAAAATTTATTTTCAGTGTAACAGTATTCATTGTTTTTGCACCACACCCAGTGCTCCATGCAATCCGTGCCCTCTCTAATACCCACCACCTGGTTCCCCCAACCTCCCACCCCCCGCCCCTTCAAAACCCTCAGATTGTTTTTCAGAGTCCATAGTCTCTCATGGTTCATCTCCCCTTCCAATTTCCCTCAACTCCCTTCTCCTCTTCATCTCCCCTTGTCCTCCATGCTATTTGTTAGGCTCCACAAATAAGTGAAACCATATGATAATTGACTCTCTCTGCTTGACTTATTTCACTCAGCATAATCTCTTCCAGTCCTGTCCATGTTGCTACAAAAGTTGGGTATTCATCCTTTCTGATGGAGGCATAATACTCCATAGTGTATATGGACCACATCTTCCTTATCCATTCGTCCGTTGAAGGGCATCTTGGTTCTTTCCACAGTTTGGCGGCCGTGGCCATTGCTGCTATAAACATTGGGGTATAGATGGCCCTTCTTTTCACTACATCTGTATCTTTGGGGTAAATACCCAGCAAGTGCTTTCCTGATGGAGGATCCGCAAACTCCGGAGTGAGGAGGTGGGAGCCGCCAGTCACATTTGCATTCCTGGGATCCAGCTCTGGACTGACTCTCAGGAGGTGCTCTGAGAGTCCTGAACCATATCCTGCTTTAGAGGCTGCCTCTGAGGAAGGAAACAGGGTAAACAAACATTGCCATGCAGGTGTGACAGAGCTTCGGGTAACCCGCCATCGGTCAGTGACCATGGAATCAGCTGGAGGACATTGTGACTTTTGAGTGGTCCCTGAGACATACAGGCACGAGACATAGAAATAGATACTTGGTGGCATTTGTTGACTAAAGGAAGGCCAGACAGACATCTGGGGATACTGGATGGCACAAAATGATGGTGATTCAGATTCATGTTGATGTCTTTTCAGGTCCTTTTACACATTAAGTTGTATTTTGAACACACATTTATTGAGCTCCTATGAGATAACCTGTCGTGCCAAGATCAGTGCCCGCCCTAGGAGCCCATGGAGAAGCCCTGGGGAGAGTTGTGCGACTTACTTGAGCCTCGAATCACGACAGTGCTTTCTGAGGGCTATGATATCCTGCCTGCGGGCACCGGGTCACAGAGAACACGCATGTGCTCCCCAGGAGGTAGGTTGTGCCCCTGGGGGGTGTCTCAGGAGGGCAAGACTTATCATCCCTCTAAATGGTTCTCCAGTCTCGGGAGGGAGGTATGATTATCCACACTGCAGATTAGGAAATTGAGGCGGTGACCATGAAGGTAGCTGGGACACATCCAGGATGCACACGCATGCCCTCTGCCCCAAGGCCAGAGCCCCTCCCTGGGCCACGCAGCTTGGCTGGGCTGGTGGCCAGGGAAGGACAGAGAAAAGGGAGTGGCAGAGGTGATCTGCTGGGATCCACAGCGTGGGCTGCTCCGGCTCTGCGGAGGGTTCTGGAATTCCTCCACAGCAGTTTGCTTCAGTTTTTCTTGACCAGAGGATCCTTGATGTTGCAACTATTTATGTCTGTGTCAGTCCAGGTCCCTGTACAAATAATGGCCCGCTCGGAATGCAGGGACATTTAGAGGGACTGTTTGTAAAGATGCCAGAGGGGTGTAGGGAAACCTGGAGGGTTAGTTCACACCCTCTAGTGCAGGTGAGGGCTCTGGAAGGATTTGGGGAGGGAGCCATAGCCACTTAAGAGACAGAGCGGGGCTCCTGACAGGAGTTGTGGCCCTGGGAACAAGGACAAGGCAGCCTCTGCTGACGCCCCAGGGAGGCAGCTGGGGAAATATGTGCCCTGGCCTGGCCTTTCTGTCCTTCTCCCCAGCATCTTCTGCTCCCGTCCCAACTGCTGTGCTCACTTTCCCTGAACCCCAAGTTTGGGCAGTGCAGTGGAGTGAATAGCAACCTCCAAAAATCCATGTCCTCCTGGAAGCTCAGGATGTGACCTTATTTGAAAATAGTCTTTGCAGATGTAATGAGTTAGGGTGAGGGTAGCCCCTAAGTCCTCTGAGAATCTTCTTATAACAGACAGAAAAGAACAGAGAGACCCAGAAGAGAAGGCCAGGTGCAGACAGAGGAGGATATTGGAGTGACGCGTCTCTAAGCCAAAGACTGGCAAGGACTGTCAGACCTCCAGGAGCTAAGAAGAGGTAAGGAGGGATCCTGCCCTAGAACCCTTTGGAGAGGGTAGCGCCCTGCCGACACCTTGGTTTTAGGCTTCAGCCTCCAGAACTGTGAGAGAACACATTTCTACTGTTTTAAGCCATACATTTTGGTATCAGCTGATACAGCAGCTCCGGGGAAACAAAATCAGGCAGTGCTGTTTTCTCCTTTTTGGTCTCCTCTAGCTCCCCTGTTTCTTCTCTAATAATAGGCAACATTTATATAATTCAGATCTAGTGATAGACATGGTTATAATTACTCCACATGTGGATTAACTCATTGCTAGTCTCACAACAACACTATGAGGTAAGCCCTACCATTAGAACCATTTTCTGGCCAAGGTACGAAGACACAGAGTAGTTAAGGAATTTGTCCAAGGTCACACAGCAAGTAGGAGGCAGTAATGGGACAACTGAATTGTATGCCACCTGATAACATCAAATGAGATTACATTAACACTTCTGTGATATTTCTGCCAAAGATGCGTGTCCCAAATTGGATTAGAGAAAATGTCAGACAAGCCAAAACTGAGGGGCATTCTACAACACAGTGACCGAAATCTTTGAGAGTGTATGAAAACCCTGACAGTCAAGGACAGACCAAGAAACTGTCCTGACTGAAGGAGAATTGGGAGACTTGACATGAAAATGCAGAATATGACTCTGGCCTGGGTCTTTTGGCTGTCAAGGACAAGACTGGTACTCTTGGTGAAACTTGAATGGGGTTTAAGGGTAGGTGATGGAGATTCCCTTTCTGTATGTCTTACTCATATTAGCTCATTATTTAATCTTCACAACCACCCCATGAGGTTCTGATTTACAGATGAGACAGCTGAGGTGCAGAGAGGTTAAGTAACTTGCCCAAGATCACACAGCCAGGGGTAGCAGAGCTGGGATTGCCCAGACAGAGGTGGGATCTTATCACAGCACTCAGCTGCCTCTCAATATGGGAACAAGCAACAAACATGCAGATAAGCTAAAAGAATTGTGAAGCAGAGGGTGAGCTGATGCTAACAGGGAAGATGAAAGCAGGGAGTGCTGGGCACTGGCTTCCGACTGAAACACGGTGGTCAGGGATGACCTCACTGAGCAAGAGAGGGTTAGAGCAGAGACCTGAAAGGGCTGGTGGAGGAGCCCTGAAAAACCTTTGATCTGTTTGTCAATCCAACCCTAGAGAAATTACAGGATGCATTAGCTCTGATGTATGAGCCCATTGCTGAGCTCAACGTAATAAAATGCACAGAGTCAAGTTACAAAGAACATATTGATGCTCAGTGCTGGGAAAGAGAAATAAGATGAAGACAAATAGGTTGATGAATAAGGGAGGCTTCTTAGCCTTCTCGATGCCTGGTTCCAAGTGAGGGTGGGATCCCAGCACACGCGGCCCAGGCTGCCTGCAGGGACAGCTCACAGAGTTGGGGCTCCTGGAGCCCAGCAGAAAGAGGGCTTGATCTGGGGGCAGCAGCTGGAGGAGGAGCAAGCGCTGTCCTGGGGGAAGAGGCAAGGAGGGCCTGCAGGAGGTGGTGGCCAGGGAAGTCAACAAGCAGAGGTGTGACAGTCTTGGGGGCTATGGGTGATGGATGAGAGCCCTCAGTTCAAAGGCTTCCACATTCCAGTGCTAACAACACACTCACCTTTACATGCTATTCACTCCAAGTAGAACTGTAAGTCCTTCCCTGATGAAGGGCACCTGGGTGTCCTGTTTGCCACTCGTTTCTACATTGAAGAAAGCCTGCCTTCTTCTTGTTTCTGCTCAGACAGCACAGTAAAACCAGCACGTGGGATTTGTTTTCATGACAGTGTTTCGTTATGTGCTGTTGGGGGGGGGGGGTCTGAAACTGTTCTGATTTGCTTTCTTGCAAGGACTTTGCCTCTTTGCTTCAAATCTAGAAAGATTTTTGGAAGCTAAAAATGTGTCTCGACAGTGATTTGTTTCTTCTCTTTTTGCCCGAAAGGTCATGAGTCTCTCGTTTTTTTCTATCATCTCGACGTCCCTGCCCCTGCTCCAACTTTGCTTTTGAGTGTTGCCCAGATTTGTTTGTTCTTCCTTTTAAAAGACTCATAAATCATGTTTGTGGTTCTTCTCGCTGTGTAAAAACAGTATCCGTACTAGGTGGAACACAAGGGTTTTAAAAAACCCACTGTATGTAGACAACCCCATCGCAGCCTCCCCCTGAACTCCGTGCTCGTGTAACCACATGGCTGCCCTCCCAAGGAGCTCTCCTTCTTGGAGACTGGCGTCTCCATTCAGCCCATCACTTAGACCCAAATCCACCCGAGCATCCTTGACTGGACACTGTCTCTACATCCCACAGGCGATCCATTAACAATTACCAACCCTTCCCACCGCTTCCACTGCTGCCACATGGGCCAGGTGCCTTTCGTCTTTTACCTGGA